>NW_027476663.1:0-161923 GCF_051020955.1 Megalopta genalis | reverse complement strand
ATGGATTTGAAGCTAACTCGTTCGTTTCGCATGCAATTGTAGCTAAATGATGTATATCACAAGTATTTGTAGCTAAACCATTTGTTTTGCATGGATTTGAAGCTAAGCCTTCTACTTCGCATTCATTTGAAGCTAAATCATTTGTTTCGCATGGATTTGAATATAAGCCTTGCCCTTCGAATTGATTTGAAGCTAAATCATGTGTTTCGTATGGATTTGAAGCTAAATCTTCTACATCGCATTGACTTGAAGCTAAACCTTCTACATACTATTGATTTGAAGCTAAACCTTGTACCTCTTATTGTTTTGAAGCTACACCTTCTACATCGCATTGATTTGCAGGTAAATAATGTGTCGCATGGATTTGAAGCTAACTCGTTCGGTTCGCCTGCAGTTGAATCTACATCACTTATATCTCCAGTATTTGAAGCTAAATCATGTGTATCGCGTGGATTTTGAAGCTAACTCGTTTGATTGGTCTGCATTTGAAGCTATATCACTTATACCCCAAGTGTTTGAAGCTAAGTCATTTGTTTCGCGTGGATTTGAAGCTAAACCTTCTACATCGCATTGGTTTGCAGCTAAATCATGTGTTTCGTATGGATTTGAAGCTAACTCGTTCGTTTCGCCTCCATTTGTAACTATGTCACTTATATCGCAAGTATTTGAAGCTAAATCATATGTGTCGCATGGATTTGAAGCTGAACCTTCTACATCGCATTGATTTGAAGCTATATCTTGTGTATCGCATGGATTTGAAGCTAAACCATCTACATCACATTGATTTGCAGCTAAATCATGTGTTTCGCATGGATTTGAAGCTAACTCGTTCGTCTTGGCTGCAGTTGAATCTACATCACTTATATCGCAAGTGTTTGAAGCTAAATCATATGTATCGCGTGGATTTTGAAGCTAACTCGGTCGTTGGGCATGCAGTTAAATCTAAATAACGTATATCACAAGTATTTGAAGCTAAACCATTTGATTCGCATGGATTTGAAGCTAAGCCTTCTACTTCGCATTAATAGGAAGATAAATCACGTGTTTTGAATGGATTTGAAACTAAACCTGCTACATCGCATTGATTTGAAGCTAAATCATGTGTTTCGTATGGATTTGAAGCTAAAGTTTCTACATCGCATTGACTTGAAGCTAAACCTTCTACATACTATTGATTTGAAGCTAAACCTTCTACCTCTTATTGTCTTGAAGATAAACCTTCTACATCGCATTGATTTGCAGCTAAATCATGTGTTTCGCATGGATTTGAAGCTAACTCGTTCGTTTCGCATGCAGTTGTAGCTAAATAATGTATATCACAAGTATTTGTAGCTAAACCATTCGTTTCGCATGGATTTGAAGCTACGCCTTCTACTTCGCATTGATTTGAAGCTAAATCAGTTGTTTCGCATGGATTTGAATCTAAGCCTTGTCCTTCGAATTTATTTGAAGCTAAATCTTGTGTATGGCATGGATTTGAAGCTAAACTTTCTACATCGCATTGATTTGAAGCTAAATCATGTGTCTCGCATGGAATTGAAGCTACCTCGTTTGTTCCTACAGCTTTTTGAAGCTATATCACTTATATCGCAAGTATTTTAAACTAAATCATATGTGTCGCATGTATTAGAAGCTGAACCTACTACATCGCATTGATTTGAAGCTAAATCTTGTGTATCGCATGGATTTGAAGCTAAACCATCTACATCGCATTGATTTGAAGCTAAATCATGTGAGTCGCATGGATTTGAAGCTAACTCGTTCGTTTCGCATGCAATTGTAGCTAAATGATGTATATCACAAGTATTTGTAGCTAAACCATTTGTTTTGCATGGATTTGAAGCTAAGCCTTCTACTTCGCATTCATTTGAAGCTAAATCATTTGTTTCGCATGGATTTGAATATAAGCCTTGCCCTTCGAATTGATTTGAAGCTAAATCATGTGTTTCGTATGGATTGAAGCTAAATCTTCTACATCGCATTGACTTGAAGCTAAACCTTCTACATACTATTGATTTGAAGCTAAACCTTGTACCTCTTATTGTTTTGAAGCTACACCTTCTACATCGCATTGATTTGCAGGTAAATAATGTGTCGCATGGATTTGAAGCTAACTCGTTCGGTCGCCTGCAGTTGAATCTACATCACTTATATCTCCAGTATTTGAAGCTAAATCATGTGTATCGCGTGGATTTTGAAGCTAACTCGTTTGATTGGTCTGCATTTGAAGCTATATCACTTATACCCCAAGTGTTTGAAGCTAAGTCATTTGTTTCGCGTGGATTTGAAGCTAAACCTTCTACATCGCATTGGTTTGCAGCTAAATCATGTGTTTCGTATGGATTTGAAGCTAACTCGTTCGTTTCGCATGCAGTTGTAGCTAAATAATGTATATCACAAGTATTTGTAGCTAAACCATTTGTTTTGCATGGATTTGAAGCTAATTCTTCTACTTCGCATTCATTTGAAGCTAAATCATTTGTTTCGCATGGATTTGAATCTAAGCCTTGTCCTTCGAATTGATTTGAAGCTAAATCTTGTGTATGGCATGGATTTGAAGCTAAACCTTCTACATCGCATTGATTTGAAGCTAAATCATGTGTCTCGCATGGAATTGAAGCTACCTCGTTTGTTCCTACAGCTTCTATGAAGCTATATCACTTATATCGCAAGTATTTGAAGCTAAATCATATGTGTCGCATGTATTAGAAGCTGAACCTACTACATCGCATGGATTTGAAGCTAAATCTTGTGTATCGCATGGATTTGAAACTAAACCTTCTACATCGCATTGATTTGAAGCTAAATCATGTGAGTCGCATGGATTTGAAGCTAACTCGTTCTTTTCGCAAGCAATTGTAGCTAAATGATGTATATCACAAGTATTTGTAGCTAAATCATTTGTTTTGCATGGATTTGAAGCTAAGCCTTCTACTTCGCATTCATTTGAAGCTAAATCATTTGTTTCGCATGGATTTGAATATAAGCCTTGCCCTTCGAATTGATTTGAAGCTAAATCATGTGTTTCGTATGGATTTGAAGCTAAATCTTCTACATCGCATTGACTTGAAGCTAAACCTTCTACATACTATTGATTTGAAGCTAAACCTTGTACCTCTTATTGTTTTGAAGCTACACCTTCTACATCGCATTGATTTGCAGGTAAATAATGTGTCGCATGGATTTGAAGCTAACTCGTTCGGTTCGCCTGCAGTTGAATCTACATCACTTATATCTCTAGTATTTGAAGCTAAATCATGTGTATCGCGTGGATTTTGAAGCTAACTCGTTTGATTGGTCTGCAGTTGAACCTACATCACTTATATCGCAAGTATTTGAAGCTGAATCATGTGTAACGCGTGGATTTTGAAGCTAACTCGTTTGATTAGTCTGCATTTGAAGCTATATCACTTATACCCAAGTGTTTGAAGCTAAATCACATGTTTCGCGTGGATTTGTAGCTAAACCTTCTACATCGCATTGATTAGAAGCTAAATCATGTGTCTCGCATGGATTTAAAGCTAACTCGTTCGTTTCGCCTCTATTTGAACTATGTCACTTATATCGCAAGTATTTAAAGCTAAATCATATGTGCCGCATGGATTTGAAGCTAAGCCTTCTACTTCGCATTCATTTGAAGCTAAATCATGTGTTTCGTTTGGATTTGAAGCTAAACCTTCTACATCGCATTGATTTGAAGCTAAATCATGTGTCTCGCATGGAATTGAAGCTACCTCGTTTGTTCCTACAGCTTTTGAAGCTATATCACTTACATCGCATGGATTTGAAGCTGAACCTTCTACATCGCATTGATTTGCAGCTAAATCATGTGTTTCACATGGATTTGAAGCTAACTCGTTCGTTTCGCCTGCAGTTGAACCTACATCACTTATATCGCAAGTATTTGAAGCTGAATCATGTGTCTCGCATGGATTTGAAGCTAACTCGTTCGTTTCGACTGCAGTTGAATCTACATCACTCATATCGCTAGTATTTGAAGCTAAATCATGTGTATCGCGTGGATTTTGAAGCTAACTCGTTTGATTAGGCTTCAATTGAAGCTATATCACTTATACCCCAAGTGTTTGAAGCTAAATCATATGTTTCGCGTGAATTTGAAGCTAAACCTTCTACATCGCATTGATTTGAAGCTAAATCATGTTTCTCGCATGGTATTGAAGCTACCTCGTTCGATGCTCATGCAGTTAAATCTAAATAACGTATATCACAAGTATTTGAAGCTAAACCATTTAATTCGCATGGATTTGAAGCTTAGCCTTCTACTTCGCATTAATTGGAAGATAAATCACGTGTTTTGCATGGATTTGAAGCTAATCCTTCTACATCGCATTGATTTGCAGCTGAATCATGTGTTTCGCATGGATTTGAAGCTAACTCGTTCGTTTTGCTTGCAGTTGAATCTACATCACTTATATCGCAAGTGTTTGAACCTAAATCATGTGTATCGCATGGAATTGAAGCTACCTCGTTTGTTCCTACAGCTTTTAAAGCTATATCACTTATATCGCAAGTAATTGAAGCTAAATCATATGTGTCGCATGGATTTGAAGCTGAACCTAATACATCGCATTGACTTGAAGCTAAATCTTGTGTATGGCATGGATTTGAAGCTGAACCTACTACATCGCATTGATTTGAAGCTAAATCTTGTGTATCGCATGGATTTGAATCTAAACCTTCTACATCGCATTGATTTCAAGCTAAATCATTTGTTTCGCATGGATTTGTATCTAAGCCTTGTCCTTCGAATTGATTTGAAGCTAAATCATGTGTTTCGTATGGATTTGAAGCTAAACCTTCTACATCGGATTGATTTGAAGCGAAACCTTCTACATTCTATTGATTTGAAGCTAAACCTTCTACCTCTTATTGTTTTGAAGCTAAACCTTCTACATCGCATTGATTGGCAGCTAAATCATGTGTTTCGCATGGATTTGAAGCTAACTCGTTCGTTTCGCCTGCAGTTGAATCTACATCACTTATATCGCAAGTATTTGCAGCTAAATCATGTGTAACGCGTGGATTTTGAAGCTAAATCGTTTGATTAGTCTGCATTTGAAGCTATATCACTTATACCCCAAGTGTTTGAAGCTAAATCATGTGTTTCGTATGGGTTTGAAGCTAAACCTTCTACATCGCATTGATTTGAAGCTAAACCTTCTACATTCTATTGATTTGAAGCTAAACCTTCTTCATCGCATTGATTTGCAGCTAAATTATGTGTTTCGCATGGATTTGAAGCTAACTCGTTCGTTGCGCATGCAGTTAAATCTAAATAACGTATATGACAAGTATTTGAAGCTAAACCATTTGATTCGCATGGATTTGAAGCTAAGCCTTCTACTTCGCATTAATTGGAAGTTAAATCACGTGTTTCGCATGGATTTGAAGCTAAACCTTCTACATCGCAGTGATTTGAAGCTAAATCATGTGTTTCGCATGGAATTGAAGCAACCTCGTTTGTTCCTCCAGCTTTTCAAGCTATATCACTTATATCGCAAGTATTTGAAGCTAAATCGTATGTGTCGCATGGATTTGAAGTTGAACCTTCTACATCGCATTGATTTGAAGCTAAATCTTGTGTATCGCATGGATTTGAAGCTAAACCTTCTACATCACATTGAATTGCAGCTGAATCATGTGTTTCGCATGGATTTGAAGCTAACTCGTTCGGTTCGCCTGTATTTGAAGGTATATCACTTATATCGCAAGTATTTGAAGCTAAATCATGTGTTACGCTTGGATTTGAAGCTAAACCTTCTACATCGCGTTGATTTGAAGCTAAATTATTTGTTTCGCATGGATTTGAATCTAAGCCTAGTCCTTCGAATTGATTTGAAGCTAAATCATGTGTTTCGTATGGATTTGAAGTTAAACCTTATACATCGCATTGATTTGAAGCTAAACCTTCTGCATTCTATTGATTTGAAGCTAAACTTTCTATCTCTTATTGTTTTGAAGCTAAAACTTCTACATCGCATTGATTTGCAGCTAAATCATGTGTTTCGCATGGATTTGAAGCTAACTCGTTCGTTTCGCCTGCAGTTGAATCTACACCACTTATATCGCTAGTATTTGAAGCTAAATCATGTGTATCGCGTGGATTTTGAAGCTAACTCGTTTGATTAGTCTTCATTTGAAGCTATATCACTTATACCCCAAGTGTTTGAAGCTAAATCATGTGTTTCGTATGGGTTTGAAGCTAAACCTTCTACATCGCATTGATTTGAAGCTAAACCTTCTACATTCTATTGATTTGAAGCTAAACCTTCTTCATCGCATTGATTTGCAGCTAAATTATGTGTTTCGCATGGATTTGAAGCTAACTCGTTCGTTGCGCATGCAGTTAAATCTAAATAACGTATATCACAAGTATTTGAAGCTAAACCATTTGATTCGCATGGATTTGAAGCTAAGCCTTCTACTTCGCATTAATTGGAAGTTAAATCACGTGTTTCGCATGGATTTGAAGCTAAACCTTCTACATCGCATTGATTTGAAGCTAAATCATGTGTTTCGCATGGAATTGAAGCAACCTCGTTTGTTCCTCCAGCTTTTCAAGCTATATCACTTATATCGCAAGTATTTGAAGCTAAATCGTATGTGTCGCATGGATTTGAAGTTGAACCTTCTACATCGCATTGATTTGAAGCTAAATCTTGTGTATCGCATGGATTTGAAGCTAAACCTTCTACATCACATTGAATTGCAGCTGAATCATGTGTTTCGCATGGATTTGAAGCTAACTCGTTCGGTTCGCCTGTATTTGAAGCTATATCACTTATATCGCAAGTATTTGAAGCTAAATCATGTGTTACGCTTGGATTTGAAGCTAAACCTTCTACATCGCGTTGATTTGAAGCTAAATTATTTGTTTCGCATGGATTTGAATCTAAGCCTAGTCCTTCGAATTGATTTGAAGCTAAATCATGTGTTTCGTATGGATTTGAAGTTAAACCTTATACATCGCATTGATTTGAAGCTAAACCTTCTGCATTCTATTGATTTGAAGCTAAACTTTCTATCTCTTATTGTTTTTAAGCTAAAACTTCTACATCGCATTGATTTGCAGCTAAATCATGTGTTTCGCATGGATTTGAAGCTAACTCGTTCGTTTCGCCTGCAGTTGAATCTACATCACTTATGTCGCTAGTATTTGAAGCTAAATCATGTGTATCGCGTGGATTTTGAAGCTAACTCGTTTGATTAGTCTTCATTTGAAGCTATATCACTTACACCCCAAGTGTTTGAAGCTAAACCATTTGATTCGCATGGATTTGAAGCTAAGCCTTCTACATCGCATTCATTTGAAGCTAAATCATTTGTTTCGCATGGATTTGAATCTAAGCCTTGTCCTTCGAATTGATTTGAAGCCAAATCATGTGTTTCGTATGGATTTGAAGCTAAATCTTCTACATCGCATTGACTTGAAGCTAAACCTTCTACATACTATTGATTTGAAGCTAAACCTTGTACCTCTTATTGTTTTGATGCTACACCTTCTACATCGCATTGATTTGCAGGTAAATAATGTGTCGCATGGATTTGAAGCTAACTCGTTCGGTTCGCCTTCAGTTGAATCTACATCACTTATATCTCTAGTATTTGAAGCTAAATCATGTGTATCGCGTGGATTTTGAAGCTAACTCGTTTGATTGGTCTGCATTTGAAGCTATATCACTTATACCCCAAGTGTTTGAAGCTAAGTCATTTGTTTCGCGTGGATTTGAAGCTAAACCTTCTACATCGCATTGATTTGAAGCTAAATCATGTGTATCGCATGGATTTCAAGCTAACTCGTTTGTTTCTTCTGCATTTGAAGCTACATCACTAATATCGAGAGTATTTGAAACTAAATCATTTGTTTCGCACAGAGTTGAAGCTAAACCATCTACATCGCATTGATTTGAAACTAAATCATGTGTTTCGCTTCGATTTGAAGCCAAATCATGTGTTTTATCTGCATTTGAAGCTATATTACTTATATCGCAATTATCTGAAGCTAAATCATCTGTGTCGCATGGAATTGCAGCTAAACCTTCTACATCGCATTGATTTGAAGCTAAATCATGTGTTTCGCATGGATTTGAAGCTAACTCGTTCGTTTCGCCTGCAGTTGAACCTACATCACATATATCGCAAGTATTTGAAGCTAAATCATGTGTATCGCGTGGATTTTGAAGCTAACTCGTTTGATTAGTCTGCATTTGAAGCTATATCACTTATACCCCAAGTGTTTGAAGCTAAATCATTTGTTTCGCGTGGATTTGAAGCTAAACCTTTTACATCGCATTGATTTGAAGCTAAATCTTGTGTATCGCATGGATTTGAAGCTAAACCTTTCACATCGCATTGATTTGAAGCTAAATCATGTATATCGCGTAGATTTTGAAGCTAACTCGTTTGATTAGTCTGCATTTGAAGCTATACCACTTATACCCCAAGTGTTTGAAGCTAAATCATTTGTTTTGCATGGATTTGGAGCTAAGCCTTCTACTTCGCATTCATTTGAAGCTAAATCATTTGTTTCGCATGGATTTGAATATAAGCCTTGTCCTTCGAATTGATTTGAAGCTAAATCATGTGTTTCGTATAGATTTGAAGCTAAACCTTCTACATCGCATTGACTTGGAGCTAAACCTTCTACATGCTATTGATTTGAACCTAAACCTTGTACCTCTTATTGTTTTGAAGCTAAACCTTCTACATCGAATTGATTTGCAGCTAAATAATGTGTTTCGCATGGATTTGAAGCCAACTCGTTCGTTTCGCCTGCAGTTGAACCTACATCACTTATATCGCAAGTATTTGAAGCTGAATCATGTGTAACGCGTGGATTTTGAAGCTAACTCGTTTGATTAGTCTGCATTTGAAGCTATATCACTTATACCCCAAGTGTTTGAAGCTAAATCATATGTTTCGCGTGGATTTGTAGCTAAACCTTCTACATCGCATTGATTAGAAGCTAAATCATGTGTCTCGCATGGATTTAAAGCTAACTCGTTCGTTTCGCCTCTATTTGAACTATGTCACTTATATCGCAAGTATTTAAAGCTAAATCATATGTGCCGCATGGATTTGAAGCTAAGCCTTCTACTTCGCATTCATTTGAAGCTAAATCATGTGTTTCGTTTGGATTTGAAGCTAAACCTTCTACATCGCATTGATTTGAAGCTAAATCATGTGTCTCGCATGGAATTGAAGCTACCTCGTTTGTTCCTACAGCTTTTGAAGCTATATCACTTACATCGCATGGATTTGAAGCTGAACCTTCTACATCGCATTGATTTGCAGCTAAATCATGTGTTTCACATGGATTTGAAGCTAACTCGTTCGTTTCGCCTGCAGTTGAACCTACATCACTTATATCGCAAGTATTTGAAGCTGAATCATGTGTCTCGCATGGATTTGAAGCTAACTCGTTCGTTTCGACTGCAGTTGAATCTACATCACTCATATCGCTAGTATTTGAAGCTAAATCATGTGTATCGCGTGGATTTTGAAGCTAACTCGTTTGATTAGGCTTCAATTGAAGCTATATCACTTATACCCCAAGTGTTTGAAGCTAAATCATATGTTTCGCGTGAATTTGAAGCTAAACCTTCTACATCGCATTGATTTGAAGCTAAATCATGTTTCTCGCATGGTATTGAAGCTACCTCGTTCGTTGCTCATGCAGTTAAATCTAAATAACGTATATCACAAGTATTTGAAGCTAAACCATTTAATTCGCATGGATTTGAAGCTTAGCCTTCTACTTCGCATTAATTGGAAGATAAATCACGTGTTTTGCATGGATTTGAAGCTAAACCTTCTACATCGCATTGATTTGAAGCTAAATCATGTGTTTCGCATGGAATTGAAGCAACCTCGTTTGCTCCTCCAGCTTTTCAAGCTATATCACTTATATCGCAAGTATTTGAAGCTAAATCATATGTTTCGCATGGATTTGAAGTTGAACCTTCTACATCGCATTGATTTGAAGCTAAATCTTGTGTATCGCATGGATTTGAAGCTAAACCTTCTACATCACATTGATTTGCAGCTAAATCATGTGTTTCGCATGGATTTGAAGCTAACTCGTTCGTTTAGCCTGCAGTTGAATCTACATCACTTATATCGCAAGTGTTTGTAGCTAAGTCACGTGTATCGCGTGGATTTTGAAGCTAACGCGTTTGATTAGTCTGCATTTGAAGCTATATCACTTATACCCCAAGTGTTTGAAGCTAAGTCATTTGTTTCGCGTGGATTTGAAGCTAAACCTTCTACATCGCATTGGTTTGCAGCTAAATCATGTTTCTCGCATGGTATTGAAGCTACCTCGTTCGTTGCTCATGCAGTTAAATCTAAATAACGTATATCACAAGTATTTGAAGCTAAACCATTTAATTCGCATGGATTTGAAGCTTAGCCTTCTACTTCGCATTAATTGGAAGATAAATCACGTGTTTTGCATGGATTTGAAGCTAAACCTTCTACATCGCATTGATTAGAAGTTAAATCATGTGTCTCGCATGGATTTGAAGCTAACTCGTTAGTTTCGCATGCAGTTGTAGCTAAATAATGTATATCAGAAGTATTCGTAGCTAAACCATTTGTTTTGCATTGATTTGAAGCTACGCCTTCTACTTCGCATTGATTTGAAGCTAAATCATGTGTTTCGCATGGAATTGAAGCAACCTCGTTTGTTCCTCCAGCTTTTGAAGCTATATCACTTATATCGCAAGTATTTGAAGCTAAATTATATGTGTCGCATGGATTTGAAGCTGAACCTACTACATCGCATTGATTTGAAGCTAAATCTTGTGTATCGCATGGATTTGAAGCTAAACCTTCTACATCGCATTGATTTGAAGCTAAATCATTTGTTTCGCATGGATTTAAATCAAAGCCTTGTACTTCGAGTTGATTTGAAGCTAAATCATGTGTTTCGCATGGATTTGAAGCTAACTCGTTCGTTTAACATGCAGTTAAATCTAAATGACGTATATCAGAAGTATTTGTGGCTAAACCATTTGTTTCGCATGGATTTGAAGATAAGCCTTCTACTTCGCATTAATTGGAAGATAAATCACGTGTTTTGCATGGATTTGAAGCTAAACCTTCTACATCGCATTGATTTGAAGATAAATCATGTGTTTCGCATGCAGTTGAAGCTAAATCATGTCTTTCACAAGTATTTGAAGATGAACCATTAGATTCCCATTGATTTGGAGCTAAGCCTTCTACTTCGCATTGATTTGAAGTTAAATCGTGTGTTTCCCTTGTGTGTGAACCTAAGTCGTTTGTGTCGCATGCAGCTGAAGCAAAATCGTGTATATCACAAGTATTTGAAGCTAAACCATTTGTGTCGCATTGATTTGAAGGTAAATCTTCTGCTACGAATTGATTTGAAGCTAAATCATGTGTTTTGCTTGGATTTGAAGCTAACTCGTTCGTTTCGCATGCAGTTGAAGGTAAATCATGTATATCACAAGTATTTGAAGCTGAACCATTTGTTTCGCATGTATTTGAACCTAAATCTTCTACTTCGCATTGATTTGAAGTTAAATCATGTGTTTCGCTTGGATTTGAGGCTAACTCGTTTGTTTCGCATGCAGTTGAAGCTAAATCATGTATATCACAAGTATTTGAAGCTAAACCATTTGTTTCGCATGGATTTGAAGGTAAATGTTCTACTTACCATTGATTTGAAGTTAAATCATGTGTTACGCTTGGATTTAAAGCTCACTCGTGTGTTTCGCCTGCATTTGAAGCTATATCACTTATATCACATGTATATGAAGCTAAATAATTTGTGTCGCATGGATTTGATGCTAAGGCTTCTATTTCGCATTGATTTGAAGCTAAATCATGTGTTTTGCTTGGATTTGAAGCTAACTCGTTTGTTTCGCATGCATCTGAAGAGAATTATGTATTTACAAGTATTTGAAGCTAAACCATTTGTTTCCCATGTATTTGAAGATAAACCTCACACTTCGCATTGATTTGAAGCTAACTCGTTTCTTTCGCATGCAGTTGAAGCTAAATCAACTATATCACAAGTACTTGAAGCAGAATCATTTGATTCGCATGGATTTGAAGCTAAGCCTTCTACTTCGCATTGATTTGAAACTAAATCATATGTTTCACTTGGATATGAATCTAACTCGTTTGTTTCGCATGCAGTTGAATATAAATTATGTATATCACAAGTATTTGAAGCTAAACCATTAGTTTCCCATTGATTTGGAGCTAAGCCTTCTACTTCGCACTGATTTGAAGATAAATCATGTGTTTCCCTTGTGTGTGAACCTAAGTCGTTTGTGTCGCATGCAGCTGAAGCAAAATCGTCTATGTCACAAGTATTTGAAGCTAAACCATTTGTTTCGCATTGATTTGAAGGTAAATCTTCTACTTCGAATTGATTTGAAGCTAAATCATGTGTTTCGCTTGGATTTGAAGCTAACTCGTTTGTTTCGCGTGCAGTTGAAGGTAAATCATGTATATCACAAGTATTTGAAGCTTAATCATTTGTTTCCCATGGATTTGAAGCTAAACCTTCTACATCGCATTGATTTGCCGCTAAATCATGTGTTTCGCATAGATTTGAAACTAACTCGTTCGTTGCGCATGCAGTTAAATCTAAATTACGTATATCACAAGTATTTGTAGCTAAACCATTTGTTTCGCATGGATTTGAATCTAAGCCTTGTACTTCGAGTTGATTTGAAGCTAAATCATGTGTTTCGCATGGATTTGAAGATAAGCCTTCTACTTCGCATTAATTGGAAGATAAATCACGTGTTTTGCATGGATTTGAAGCTAAACCTTCTACATCGCATTGATTTGAAGATAAATCATGTGTTTCGCATGCAGTTGAAGCTAAATCATGTCTTTCACAAGTATTTGAAGATGAACCATTTGAATTGCATTGATTTGAACCCGAGCCTTCTACTTCGCACTGATTTGCAGCTAAGTAATGTGTTTCTCATGGATTTGAAGCTAAACCTTCTACATCGCATTGATTTGAAGCTAAATCATGTGTCTCGCATGGAATTGAAACTACCTCGTTTGTTCCTACAGCTTTTGAAGCTATATCACTTATATCGCAAGTATTTGAAGCTAAATCATATGTGTCGCATGGATTTGAAGCTGAACCTACTACATCGCATTCATTTGAAGCTAAATCTTGTGTATCGCATGGATTTGAAGCTTAACTTTCTACATCGCATTGATTTGAAGCTAAAGCATGTATATAGCATGGATTTGAAGCTAACTCGTTTGTTTCGCATGCAGTTGTAGCTAAATAATGTATATCATAAGCATTTGTAGCTAAACCATTTGTTTTGCATGGATTTGAAGCTAAGCCTTCTACTTCGCATTCATTTGAAGCTATAGCATTTGTTTTGCATGGATTTGAAGCTAAATCTTCTTCATCGCATTGATTTGCAGCTAAATCATGTGTTTCGCATCGATTTGAAGCTAACTCGTTCGTTGCGCATGCAGTTAAATCTAAATAACGTATATCACAAGTATTTGAAGCTAAACCATTTGATTCGCATGGATTTGAAGCTAAGCCTTCTACTTCGCATTAATTGAAAGATAAATCACGTGTTTTGCATGGATTTGAAGCTAAACCTTCTACATCGCATTGATTTGAAGCTAAATCATGTGTATCGCATGCAGTTGAAGCTAAATCATGTCTTTCACAAGTATTTGAAGATGAACCATTTGAATTGCATTGATTTGAACCCGAGCCTTCTACTTCGCATTAATTGGAAGATAAATCACGTGTTTTGCATGGATTTGAAGCTAAACCTTCTACATCGCATTGATTTGAAACTAAACCATGTGTTTCGCATGGATTTGAAGCTAACTCGTTCGTTTCGCCTGTATTCGAAGCTATATCACTTATATCGCAAGTATTTGAAGCTAAATCATGTGTTACGCTTGGACTTGAAGCTAAACCTTCTAAATCGCATTGATTTGAAGCTAAATCAAGTATCTCGCATGGAATTGAAGCTACCACGTTTGTTCCTACAGCTTTTGAAGCTATATCACTTATATCGCAAGTATTTCAAGCTAAATCATATGTGACGCATGGATTTGAAGCTGAACCTACTACATCGCATTGATTTGAAGCTGAATCATGTGTTTCGCATGGATTTGAAGCTAACTCGTTCGTTTTGCCTGCAGTTGAATCTACATCACTTATATCGCAAGTGTTTGAAGCTAAATCATGTGTATCGCGTGGAATTGAAGCTACCTCGTTTGTTCATACAGCTTTTGAAGCTATATCACTTATATTGCAAGTATTTGAAGCTTAATCATATGTGTCGCATGGATTTGAAGCTGAACCTTCTACGTCGCATTGATTTGAAGCTAAATCATTTGTTTCGCATGGATTTGAATCTAAGCCTTGTCCTTCGAATTGATTTGAAGCTAAATCATGTGTTTCGTATGGATTTGAAGCTGAACCTTCTACATCGCATTGATTTGAAGCTAAACCTACTACATTCTATTGATTTGAAGCTAAACCTTCTACCTCTTATTGTTTTGAAGCTAAACCTTCTACATCGCATTGATTTGCAGCTAAATCATGTGTTTCGCATGGATTTGAAGCTAACTCGTTCGTTTCGCCTGCAGTTGAATCTACATCACTTATATCGCTAGTATTTGAAGCTAAATCATGTGTATCGCGTGGATTTTGAAGCTAACTCGTTTGATTAGTCTTCATTTGAAGCTATATCACTTACACCCCAAGTGTTTGAAGCTATATCATTTGTTTCGCATGGATTTGAAGCTACACCTTCTTCATCGCATTGATTTGAAGCTAAATCTTGTGTATCGCATGGATTTGAAGCTAAACCTTCCACATCGCATTGATTTGAAGCTAAATCATGTGTATCGCATGGATTTGAAGCTAACTCGTTAGTTTCGCATGCAGTTGTAGCTAAATAATGTATATCATAAGTATTTGTAGCTAAACCATTTGTTTCGCATGGATTTGAAGCTACGCCTTCTACTTCGCATTGATTTGAACCTAAATCGTTTGTTTCGCATGGATTTGAATCTATGACTTGTCCTTCGATTTGATTTGAATCTAAATCATGTGTGTCGTATGGATTTGAAGCTAAACCTTCTACATCGCATTTATTTGAAGCTAAACCTTCTATATTCTATTGATTTGAAGTTAAACCATCTACCTCTTATTGATTTGAAGCAAACCTTCTAAATCGCATTGATTTGAAGATAAAACGTGTGTTTCGCATGGATTTGAAGCTAACTCGTTAGTTTCGCATGCAGTTGTAGCTAAATAATCTATATCACAAGTATTTGTAGCTAAACCATTTGTTTCGCATGGATTTGATGCTACGTCTTCTACTTCGCATTGATTTGAAGCTAAATCATTTGTTTTGCATGGAATTGAAGCCACCTCGTTTGATCCTCCAGCTTTTGAAGCTATATCACTTATATCGCAAGTATTTGAAGCTAAATCATATGTGTTGCATGGATTTGAAGCTGAACCTTCTACATCGCATTGATTTGAAGCTAAATCTTGTGTATCGCATGGATTTGAAGCTAAACCTTGTACATCACATTGATTTGCAGCTAAATCATGTGTTTCGCATGGATTTGAAGCTAACTCGTTCGTTTCGCCTCCTTTTGAAACTATGTCACTTATATCGCAAGTATTTAAAGCTAAATCATATGTGCCGCATGGATTTGAAGCTGAGCCTTCTACTTCGCATTCATCTGAAGCTAAATCATTTGTTTCGCATGGATTTGAATATAAGCCTTGCCCTTCGAATTGATTTGAAGCTAAATCATGTGTTTCGTATGGATTTTGAAGTTAAACCTTCTACATCGCATTGATTTGAAGCAAAACCTTCTATATTCTATTCATTTGAAGCTAAACCTTCTATCTCTTATTGATTTGAAGCTAAACCTTCTACATCGCATTGATTTGAAGATAAATCGTGTGTTTCGCATAGATTTGAAGCTAACTCGTTAGTTTCGCAAGCAGTTGTAGCTAAATAATGTATATCACAAGTATTTGTAGCTAAACCATTTGTTTCGCATGGTTTTGAAGCTACGCCTTCTACTTCGCATTGATTTGAAGCTAAAGCATTTGTCTTGCATGGAATTGATGCTACCTCGTTTGTTCCTCCTGCTTTTGAAGCTATATCACTTATATCGCATGGATTTGAAGCTGATCCCACTACATTGCATTGATTTGAAGCTAAATCTTGTGTATCGCATGGATTTGAAGCTACCTCGTTTGTTCCTACACCTTTTGAAGCTATATCAACTATATCGCAAGTATTTGAAGCTAAATCATATGGGGGGTCGCATGGATTTGAAGCTGAACCTACTACATCGCATTCATTTGAAGCTAAATTTGTGTATCGCTTGGATTTGAAGCTAAACCTTCTACATCGCATTGATTTGAAGATAAATCGTGTGTTTCGCATAGATTTGAAGCTAACTCGTTTAGTTTCGCAAGCAGTTGTAGCTAAATAATGTATATCACAAGTATTTGTAGCTAAACCATTTTTTTCGCATGGATTTTGAAGCTACGCCTTCTACTTCACAATTGATTTGAAGTTAAAGCATTTGTCTTGCATGGAATTGAAGCTACCTCGTTGGTCCTCCTGCTTTTGAAGCTATATCACTTATATCGCATGGATTTGAAGCTGAACCTACTACATCGCATTGATTTGCAGCTAAATCATGTGTTTCGCATGGATTTGAAGATACCACGTTCGTTTCGCCTGCAGTTGAATCTACATCACTTATATCGCTAGTATTTGAAGCTAAATCATGTGTATCGCGTGGATTTTGAAGCTAACTCGTTTGATTAGTCTTCATTTGAAGCTATATCACTAACACCCCAAGCGTTTGAAGCTATATCATTTGTTTCGCATGGATTTGAAGCTAATCCTTCTTCATCGCATTGATTTGCAGCTAAATCATGTGTTTCGCATGGATTTGAAGCTGACTCGTTCGTGCGCATGCAGTTAAATCTAAATAACGTATATCACAAGTATGTGAAGCTAAACCGTTTGATTCGCATGGATTTGAAGCTAAGCTTTCTACTTCGCATTAATTGGAAGATAAATCACGGGTTTTGCATGGATTTGAAGCTAACTCGTTTGTTTCTTCTGCATTTGAAGCTACATCACTAATATCGAGAGTATTTGAAGCTAAATCATGTGTTTCGCTTCGATTTGAATCCAAATCATGTGTTTCGTCTGCATTTGAAGCTATATTACTTATATCGTAATTATCTGAAGCTAAATCATCTGTGTCGCATGGATTTGCAGCTAAACCTTCTACATAGCATTGATTTGAAGCTAAATCATATGTTTCGCATGGATTTGAAGCAAACTCGTTTGTTCCGCATGCAGTTGTAGCTAAATAATGTATATCACAAGTATTTGTAGCTAATCCATTTATTTCGCATGGATTTGAAGCTAAACCTTCAACGTCGCATTGATTTGCAGCTAAATCATGTGTTTCGCATGGATTTGAAGCTAACTCGTTCGTTTCGCCTGCAGTTGAATCTACATCACTTATATCGCTAGTATTTGAAGTTAAATCATGTGTATCGCGTGGATTTTGAAGCTAACTCGTTTGATTAGTCTTCATTTGAAGCTATATCACTTACACCACAAGTGTTTGAAGCTATATCATTTGTTTCGCATGGATTTGTAGCTATACCTTCTTCATCGCATTGATTTGCAGCTAAATCATGTGTTTCGCATGGATTAGAAGCTAACTCGTTCGTTGCGCATGCAGTTAAATCTAAATAACGTATATCACAAGTATTTGAAGCTAAACCATTTGATTCGCATGGATTTGAAGCTAAGCCTTCTACTTCGCATTAATTGGAATATAAATCATGTGTTTTGCATGGATTTGAAGCTAAACCTTCTACATCGCATTGATTTGAAGCTAAATCATGTGTTTCGCATGCAGTT
Source organism: Megalopta genalis (assembly GCF_051020955.1). Taxonomy (NCBI): domain Eukaryota; kingdom Metazoa; phylum Arthropoda; class Insecta; order Hymenoptera; family Halictidae; genus Megalopta; species Megalopta genalis. The sequence goes on along the minus strand of NW_027476663.1, from coordinate 143,936 downwards.
GAAGCTAAATCATATCTTTCACAAGTATTTGAAGATGAACCATTTGCATTGCATTGATTTGAACCCGAGCCTTCTACTTCGCACTGATTTGCAGCTAAATAATGTGTTTCGCATGGATTTGAAGCTAAACCTTCTACATCGCATTGATTTGAAGCTAAATCATGTGCATCGCATGGATTTGAAGTTAACTCGTTTGTTTCGCATGCAGTTGTAGCTAAATAATGTATATCACAAGTATTTGTAGTTAATCCATTTGTTTTGCATGGATTTGAAGCCAAGCCTTCTACTTCGCATTCATTTGAAGCTAAATCATTTGTTTCGCATGGATTTGAATCTAAGCCTTGTCCTTCGAATTGATTTGAAGCTAAATCATGTGCTTCGTATGGATTTGAAGCTAAACCTTCTACCTCTTATTGTTTTGAAGCTAAACCTTCTACATCGCATTGATTTGCAGCTAAATCATGTGTTTTGCATGGGTTTGATGCTAACTCGTTTGTTTCCCCTGCATTTGAAGCTATATCAGTTATATCAGAAGTATCTGATGCTAAATCATTTGTTTCGCATGGATTTGAAGCTAAACCTTCTACATCGCATTGATTTGAATCTAAATCATGTGTATCGCATGGATTTTGAAGCTAACACGATTGATTAGTCTTCATTTGAAGCTGTATCACTTACACCCCATGTGTTTGAAGCTATATCATTTGTTTCGCATGGATTTGAAGCTAAACCTTCTTCATCGCATTGATTTGCAGCTAAATCATGTGTTTCCACATGGATTTGAAGCTAACTCGTTCGTTGCGCATGCAGTTAAATCTAAATAACGTATATCACAAGTATTTGAAGCTAAACCATTTGATTCGCATGGATTTGAAGCTAAGCCTTCTACTTCGCATTAATTGGAAGATAAATCACGTGTTTTGCATGGATTTGAAGCTAAACCTTCTACATCGCATTGATTTGAAGCTAAATCATGTGTTTTGCATGCAGTTGAAGCTCAATCATGTCATTCACAAGTATTTGAAGATGAACCATTTGAATCACATTGATTTGAACCCGAGCCTTCTACTTCGCACTGATTTGCAGCTAAATAATGTGTTTCGCATGGATTTGAAGCTAAACCTTCTACATCGCATTGATTTGCAGCTGAATCATGTGTTTCGCATGGATTTGAAGCTAACTCGTTCGTTTCGCCTGTATTCGAAGCTATATCACTTATATCGCAAGTATTTGAAGCTAAATCATGTGTTACGCTTGGACTTGAAGCTAAACCTTCTACATCGCATTGATTTGAAGCTAAATCAAGTGTCTCGCATGGAATTGAAGCCACCTCGTTTGTTCCTCCAGCTTTTGAACCTATATCACTTTTATCGCAAGTATTTGAAGCTAAATCATATGTGTCGCATGGATTTGAAGCTAAACCTTCTACATCGCATTGATTTGAAGCTGAATCATGTGTATCGCATGGATTTGAAGCTAACTCGTTTGTTTCGCATGCAGTTGTATATAAATAATGTATATCACAAGAATTTGTAGCTAAACCATTTGTTTTGCATGGATTTGAAGCTAAGCCTTCTACTTCGCATTCATTTGAAGCTAAATAATTTGTTTCGCATGGATTTGAATCTAAGCCTTGTCCTTCGAATTGATTTGAAGCTAAATCATTTGTTTCGTATGGATTTGAAGCTAAACCTTCTACATCGCATTGATTTTTTGTCGCAGGGATTACTGCGTCGGTTTGTATAAAATAATCCGAGAGTTCTTTTGGTTTTTATAAACGAGAACTTTAATATAACTTGTAACAAAGGCGATGAGGTACAGTGTGTAGAAGGTAAAGGTAAACGAGTGACGGATGATACAGAAATATGGACACGTTGAGAGTCGGGGGAAAACTTGCTAACTGACTTCTCTCGGTCGAGAGGTCCTCGTATTTATTGGTAGGGAAAGTCCTTGAAATTGGTAAGGGAAAGTCCTCGGGAAGGGCGAAGGCCTTTCCCGAAGATTTTCCGACCGGGGTGATCCGGGACCTATGGTCCGAAGCTGTGTCCCAACGTTTTTATTGTTTTATTGCGGGGTGTACGCCTTGCGTCGGGAAAACCCAAAAAAGGCATGTGTACACCCCGCTTTTGAAGGACGTGTCTTTTTATGTCTGGTCCGCCACATTCACCCCCCTTCCAGTGATTAACGCTAAGGTACAAAATTGGTTGAAAAAAAAATATTATACCTATGGGAAATCAACGTGGTAATCTAAAATATATACATTTTACGGTGTGAATATGTCGCTTATAACATTGATAATGGTATTAGTAGTGGACAGCACTTTTCATGGTTTATAATATGCGTACGCAAGATATATCGGAGTATATTAATAAGTATGTTCGTGAGCTAACGGCATTCCGAAGAAGTCTGGAAATTTTACTCTTCCACCGGAACGTGTTGTCGTTGGTACGTTTGAAGTGCCTTGTGCTTGTACTTCTGGTTGCAGGTTAGTCTTGTTGTGTTGTGTATTATTGTTTGCGGCATCTTTTAATAAATATGCTGGTTTAAGGCGGTCGATGGAGATTTTTGTATGTTTTCCGGTGATATCAAGGGTAAAATATTTTGTTGCGCGGTCGATTACTGTATATGGTCCATCGTATGGTGGCTGTAAGGGTTTTCTTACCGCGTCATGGCGAACGAAGACTTGTTGCGACGTTGCTAGGTCTTTAAAAATAAAAGGCTTTTTCTCTCCGTGTTTAACCGGAGCTGTTGGTTTAATTTCCTTGATATGCTGGCGTAGTTGTTTTACGAAATCATTGGTATCCTGTACTTTATGGTTTTCGAAAAATTCTCCTGGTAAACGGACACTTTCTCCATATACTAGCTCTGTTGAGCTTGCCTGTAGATCTTCTTTGGGTGCTGATCTAATGCCTAATAAAACAATAGGAAGTCGTTGGGTCCATTTGTTGTCTTCATGACACATGATTCCTGCTTTGAGTTGCCTATGGAATCGTTCAACCATTCCGTTGGCTTGCGGGTGGTATGCAGTTGTCACAAGGTGTGAGGCGCCAATCAAACGGGTTAATTCTTTGAATAACTGTGAAGTCTTCCTTGGTCGGTTGTTATTCTCGCGGGGACTCCGAAGCGGCTAATCCAGTTCATAAAAACTTTTGCGACTGCTTCTGCGGTGATTTCTTCCACTGGCCAGGCTTCGGGCCATTGCGTGAATCGGTCCACGCACGTTACGCAGTACTTGAAACCTTCTGAGGATGTTATCGGGCCAACTATGTCCATATGAATGTGTTGGAATCTAGCGCTTGGTGTTTCGAATTTGCCTATAGGTGAAGACACGTGCTTAGATATTTTTGATTTTTGGCATTGTATGCATGTTCGAACCCATTGTGTGCAATCTTTCCGCATGGATGGCCACACAAACCTTTCTTTGATAAGTTTTATGGTGGCCCGTGTACCTGGGTGGGCTAATCCATGGATCCGTTGGAAAACCTTCTTGCGGAATGACGGTACGATATAAGGGCGGGCTCTCTGTGTAGAAATATCGCAGTAGATGTTGGCTTTACACGGTTCAAAGAAAATAGATTTTAGTTGTAGGTTTGTATCGGATTGCAATAAATGTTGTAGTTCTTCGTCATCGGTTTGTGCTGCGGCGAGAGCTGCAAGAAATCTCTTCGATTTCTTCGATTCTCGATAGAGCGTCTGCGACTACATTATTTATGCCCGAAATATGTTTTATGTCCGATGTGAATTGTGAAATGTAATCAAAGTAACGGAACTGCCTTGGGGATTTTTCTTTCTTTTGGTTAAAAACATAAGTAAGCGGTTTGTGATCTGTGAATATGGTGAAGTTTCTGCCTTCTACAGCGTAAATGAAGTACTTTATGGCTTCGTAAATAGCGAGAAGCTCGCGATCGTACGCGCTATACTTAGCTTGAGTTTTTGTCAGGGGGCGAGAGAAAAATCCAAGGGGTTGCCAATCGTTGTTTGTCCTTTGTTGCAAAACGGCTCCTATCGCGTGGTCAGAAGCGTCCACAGTTATTGATAATGGAGCATTTATTGCTGGATGTACCAACAGCGTGGCGTTGGCTAGGCCTTCTTTTATTGCGACGAAAGCTTGTTTGGCCTCTTCGGTCCAATTGATATGTTTGTTACCTGTCATTTTTGGGCCTGTCAGTAGGCCGTTAAGGGGCTTTTGTCGTGTCGCAGCTGCTGGCAGGAATCGACGGTAGAAGTTAACCATCCCAAGGAAACGGCGTAATTGTTTTACGGTTGTCGGCTGAGGGAAGTTTTTTACGGCGTCGACCTTATGTTCGGGTGGGCGAGTTCCCTTCTCGTCTACCTGGTAGCCGAGAAATTTGACCTGAGAGGCTCCGAATACGCATTTGCTTGGGTTTATGACAATGCCATATTCCTTCAATCTTTTGAGGATAATCTCGAGGTGTTGCAGATGTTCGCTCGGGTTTGCGGAAGCTATTAAAAAATCGTCGAGATAGGCGAAGACGAAATCCAAACCTCGCGTAACTTCGTCTATGAATCTCTGAAAAGTTTGAGCTATCTCGCAAAGGCCGAAGGGTCCGTATAAATATTCAAATAAACCAAAAGGTGTAATTACGGCGGTTTTTGGAATATCCTCCGCAGCTATCGGTATCTGGTGGTAAGCGCGCACGAGGTCGATGGTTGAGAAGATTGTTTTCCCGTGTAGATTTTGTGAGAAATCTTCGATGCGTCGTATGGGATATCTATTCGGAATTGTTCGTTTATTCAACTCGCGGTAGTCTACGCAAGGGCGCCATTCTCCGTTTTTTTTCGTGACCATGTGCAACGGTGATGACCATGGGCTCTTAGAAGGTCGAATAATCCCTTGCTTGAGCAGCAGGTCAAATTCCGCTTTTGCTGCTTTATAGCGGTCCGGTGCGAGTTGTCAGACTTTGTGAGAGATAGGCGTTCCGGGGGTCGTTTCAATATGGTGCTCGATACTGTGTTTTGCAGCGCTAGGCGTACCCGCGGGATGTGATATTTCACTGTATCGTGAAAGTAAGGCGTGATATTGCGTATCGCCGTGAATTGTCTTGATTGTGACAAATTTGTCCCGTACTATTGAGCCTTGCGTAGTTCGCGATGTTGTGCCATCGACTAAACATCTGTTTTTGATGTCGACGAGTAACCCAAAATGACCTAGGAAATCCGCGCCGATGATTGGTTTAGCGATATCCGCTACAATAAATCGCCATATTAACTCGCGACGTAGATCGAAGTCGACTCTCAGCGTAATTGTCCCGTATGTGGGGATCCTTGTACCGTTTGCCGCAAACATTTCGTAATTTGAGCGCGGCGGGTTCGTCGATAAGTACGTCCGAGGGTAAACGCTCACGTCCGCGCCAGTATCAATAAGGTATTGAATCCTTGACGCTTTTTCAGTGATAAAAAGGCGGCTTGTAGGGAACTCGTCATATGTTGCCGCGATTATTGACGAGGATTTGAGTTTCCCGGATTCGCGGTGCACGGAGAAATGCATTTTATGGCTTTATCCGCGAAGCGTGCGTGGTACCAACACATACCTTGCTTACCACGACTATGGCTACGTTGCCGTGATCTGCCTCGCGTGAAGTTTTTAGTGCGTGTTCGGGCTTCTCTTTCGTTTAATATTGCTGTCAGCGTGGCTACTTGACGCGTTAAAGCTTCTACTTGCTGCGCCAAATTGTTGTCCGGGGCGGGTGTCCTGTCGATGCTGGCTACGTGTGCTCTCGGTGCGAGTTCCACTATTTGGTCGGCGAGTAGGCCGAGTTTCTCCAACGTCGCATCCGTGTGCGTAGCGAGGATTGCTCGTACATGCGTCGGCAACCGGTTGAGACATATAGTTCGAACTATATTGTCCGGCACTGAATTTTCCAGCCCCCTTAGGTACCGCAAAAACTGTGAAGGTTTCCGGTCCCCCATTTCTTCTCGCTCCAGGAGTCGCTGAAGACGCGATTCGTTCGACTGCGAGAGGCGCGATATGAGCGTCTCTTTCAAAATTTTGAAGGGATTTTCAGCTGGCGGGTTGATAATTAGATCCTGTACCTCGGTTGCATACTTGGTTTCCAAGTTCGAGGCTGTGTACCAGAACTTTTTATTCTCGCATTTTATTCCCGCTATGAGAAACTGTCCTTCCAGTTGTGCAAACCACATAGCTGGTACCTCGGGTGTGAAGTTAGGTACGCGTATATTAATTTAATTTACCTCTACACCGGTGGCGGTAGTTTGGATGGGGCTGGCGTCCGTCATTTCGTATGAATTAAAAAAAATAAAGTTCACACTGTTTGTATAACACCACTCGGATCGCGAAGTTCGTATGTTGCCGAACGAGATGTCACTAAGAGTTACTAAGTTCTCGGTTATCACGCACTCGCGGTACTCTCGGATCACGTCGGGGTCACCAGTTTGTCGCAGGGGTTACTGCGACGGTTTGTATAAAATAAACCGAGAGTTTTTTTGGTTTTTATATAACGAGAACTTTAATATAACTTGTAACAAAGGCGATGAGGTACAGTGTGTAGAAGGTAAAGGTAAACGAGTGACGGATGATACAGAAATATGGACACGTTGAGAGTCGGAGGAAAACTTGCTAACTGACTTCTCTCGGTCGAGAGGTCCTCGTATTTATTGGTAGGGAAAGTCCTTGAAATTGTTAAGGGAAAGTCCTCGGGAAGGGCGAAGTCCTTTCCCGAAGATTTTCCGACCGGGGTGATCCGGGACCTATGGTCCGAAGCTGTGTTCCAACGTTTTTATTGTTTTATTGCGGGGTGTACGCCTTGCGTCGAGAAAACCCGAAAAAGGCATGTGTACACCCCGCTTTTGAAGGACGTGTCTTTTTATGTCTGGTCCGCCACAATTTGAAGCTAAACTTTCTATATTCTATTGATTTGAAGCTAAACCTTCTACCTCTTATTGAATTGAAGCTAAACCTTCTACATCGCATTGATTTGAAGATAAATCATGTGTTTCGCATGGATTTGAAGCTAACTCGTTAGTTTCGCATGCAGTTGTAGCTAAATAATGAATATCACAAGTATTTGTAGCTAAACCATTTGATTCGCATGGATTTGAAGCTAAGCCTTCTACTTCGCATTAATTTGAAGATAAATCACGTGTTTTGCATGGATTTGAAGCTAAACCTTCTACATCGCATTGATTTGAAGCTAAATCATGTGTTTCGCATTGATTTGAAGCTAAATCATGTGTTTCGCATGCAGTTGAAGCTAAATCATGTCTTTCACATGTATTTGAAGATGAACCATTTGAATTGCATTGATTTGAACCCGAGCCTTCTACTTCGCACTGATTTGCAGCTAAATAATGTGTTTCGCATGGATTTGAAGCTAATCCTTCTACAACGCATTGATTTGCAGCTAAATCATGTGTTTTGCATGGATTTGATGCTAACTCGTTTGTTTCCCCTGCATTTGAAGCTATATCAGTTATATCAGAAGTATCTGATGCTAAATCATTTGTTTCGCATGGATTTGAAGCTAAACCTTCTACGTCGCATTGATTTGAAGCTAAATCATGCGTATCGCATGGATTTTGAAGCTAACACGATTGATTAGTCTTAATTTGAAGCTATATCACTTACACCCCAAGTGTTTGAAACTATATCATTTGTTTCGCATGGATTTGAAGCTAAACCTTCTACATCGCATTGATTTGAAGCTAAATCATGTGTATCGCATGGATTTGGAGTTAACTCGTTTGTTTCGCATGCAGTTGTAGCTAAATAATGTATATCACAAATATTTGTAGCTAAACCATTTGTTTCGCATGGATTTGAATCTATGCATTGTACTTCGAATTGATTTGAAGCTAAATCATGTGTTTGGTATGGATTTGAAGCTAAACCTTCTACATCGCATTGATTTGAAGCTAAATCATGTGAATCGCATGGATTTGAAGCTAACTCGTTAGTTTCGCATGCAGTTGTAGCTAAATAATGTATATCACAAGTATTTGTAGATAATCCATTTGTTTCGCATTGATTTGAAGCTACGCCTTCTACTTCGCATTGATTTGAAGCTAAATCATTTGTTCCTCCAGCTTTTGAAGCTATATCACTTATATCGCAAGTATTTGAAGCTAAATCATATGTGTCACATGGTTTTGAAGCTGAACCTTCTACATCGCATTGATTTGAAGCAAAATCTTGTGAATCGCATGGATTTGAAGCTAAACCTTCTACATCGCATTGATTTGCAGCTAAATCATGTGTTTCGCATGGATTTGAAGCTAACTCGTTCGTTGCGCATGCAGTTAAATCTAAATAACGTATATCACAAGTATTTCAAGCTAAACCATTTGATACTCATGGATTTGAAGCTAAGCCTTCTACTTCGCATTAATTGGAAGATAAATCACGTGTTTTGCATGGATTTGAAGCTAAACCTTCTACATCGCATTGATTTGAAGCTAAATCTTGTGTATCGCATGGATTTGAAGCTAAACCTTCTACATCGCATTGATTTGAAGATAAATCGTGTGTTTCGCGTGGATTTAAAGCTAACTCGTTAGTTTCGCATGCAGTTGTAGCTAAATAATGTATATCACAAGTATTTGTAGCTAATCCATTTGTTTCGCATTGATTTGAAGCTACGCCTTCTACTTCGCATTGATTTGAAGCTAAATCATTTGTTTCGCATGGAATTGAAGCCACCTCGTTTGTTCCTCCAGCTTTTGAAGCTATATCTCTTATATCGCAAGTATTTTAAGCTGAATCATACGTGTCGCATAGATTTGAAGCTGAACCTTCTACATCGCATCGATTTGAAGCTAAATCATGTGTTTCGTATGGATCTGAAGCTAAACCTTCTACATCGCATTGATTTGCAGCTAATTCATGTTTCTCGCATGGAATTGAAGCTACCTCGTTTGTTCCTACAGCTTTTGAAGCTATATTACTTATATCGCAAGTATTTGAAGCTAAATCATATGTGTCGCATGGATTTGAAGCTGAATCTACTACATCGCATTGATTTGAAGGTAAATCTTGTGTATCGCATGGATTTGAAGCTAAACCTTCTACATCGCATTGATTTGAAGCTAAATCATGTGAGTCGCATGGATTTGAAGCTAACTCGTTAGTTTCGCATGCAGTTGTAGCTAAATAATGTATATCACAAGTATTTGTAGCTAAACCATTTGTTTCGCATGGATTTGAAGCTACGCCATCTACTTCGCATTGATTTGAAGCTAAATCATTTGTTTCGCATGGAATTGAAGCTACCTCGTTTGTTCCTCCTGCTTTTGAAGCTATATCACTTATATCGCATGGATTTGAAGCTGAACCTACTACATCGCATTGATTTGAAGCGAAATCTTGTGCATCGCATGGATCTGAAGCTAAGCCTTCTTCTTCCCATTGATTTGAAGTTAAATCATTTGTTTCGCATGGAATAGAAGCTTCCTCGTTTGTTCCTCCAGCTTTTGAAGCTATATCACTTATAGCGCAAGAATTTGAAGCTAAATCATATGTTTCGCATGGAATTGAAGCAACCTCGTTTGTTCCTCCAGCTTTTGAAGCTATATCGCTTATATCGCATGGATTTGAAGCTGAACCTACTACATCGAATTGATTTGAAGCTAAATCTTGTATATCGCATGGATCTGAAGCTAAGCCTTCTACTTCGCATTGATTTGAATTTAAATCATTTGTTTCGCATGGAAGTGAAGCTTCCTCGTTTGTTCCTCCAGCTTTTGAAGCTATATCACTTATATCGCAAGTAATTGAAGCTAAATCATATGTGTCGCATGGATTTGAAGCTGAACTTTCTACATCGCATTGATTTGAATCTAAATCTTGTGTGTCGCATGGATTTGAAGCTAAACCTTCTACATCACATTGATTTGCAGCTAAATTATGTGTTTCGCATGGATTTGAAGCTAACTCGTTCGTTTCGCCTGCAGTTGAACCTACATCACATATATCGCAAGTAATTGAAGCTAAATCATGTGTATCGCGTGGATTTTGAAGCTAACTCGTTTGATTAGTCTGCATTTGAAGCTATATCACTTATACCCCAAGTGTTTGAAGCTAAATCATATGTTTCGCGTGGATTTGAAGCTAAACCTTCTACATCGCATTGATTTGAAGCTAAATCTTGTGTATCGCATGGATTTGAAGCTAAACCTTTCACATCGCATTGATTTGAAGCTAAATCATATGTATCGCATGGATTTGAAGCTAACTCGTTCGTTTCGCATGCAGTTTGTAGCTAAATAATGTATATCACAAGTATTGGTAGCTAAACCATTTGTTTTGCATGGATTTGAAGCTAAGTCTTCTACTTCGCATTCATTTGAAGCTAAATCATTTGTTTCGCATGGATTCGAATCTAAGCATTGTACTTCGAATTGATTTGAAGCTAAATCATGTGTTTCGTATGGATTTGAAGCTACGCCTTCTACTTCGCATTGATTTGAAGCTACCTCGTTTGTTCCTACAGCTTTTCAAGCTATATCACTTATATCGCAAGTATTTGAAGCTAAATCATATGTGTCGCATGGATTTTAAGCTGGACCTTCTACATCGCATTGATTTGAAGCTAAATCTTGTGTATCGCATGGATTCGAAGCTAAACCTTCTACATCACATTGATTCGCAGCTAAATCATGTGCTTCGCATGGATTTGAAGCTAACTCGTTCGTTTAGCCTGTAGTTGAATCTACATCACTTATATCGCAAGTGTTTGAAGCTAAATCATGTGTATCGCGTGGATTTTGAAGCTAACTCGTTTGATTAGTCTGCATTTGAAGGTATATCACTTATACCCCAAGTGTTTGAAGCTAAATCATTTGTTTCGCGCGGATTTGAAGCTAAACCTTCTACATCGCATTGATTAGAAGTTAAATCATGTGTCGCGCATGGATTTGAAGCTAACTCGTTCGTTGCGCATGCTGTTAAATCTAAATAACGTATATCACAAGTATTTGAAGCTACACCATTTGATTCGCATGGATTTGAAGATAAGCCTTCTACTTCGCATTAATTGGAAGATAAATCACGTGTTTTGCATGGATTTGAAGCTAAACCTTCTACATCGCATTGATTTGAAGCTAAATCATGTGTTTCGCATGCAGTTGAAGCTAAGTCATGTCTTTCACAAGTATTTGAATATGAACCATTTGAATTGCATTGATTTGAACCCGAGCCTACTACTTCGCACTGATTTGCAGCTAAATAATGTGTTTCTCATGGATTTGAAGCTAAACCTTCTACATCGCATTTATTTGAAGCTAAATCATGTGTTTCGCATGAGGTTGAAGCTAAATCATGTCATTCAGAAGTATTTGAAGATGAACCATTTGAATCACATTGATTTGAACCCGAGCCTTCTACTTCGCACTGATTTGCAGCTAAATAATGTGTTTCGCATGGATTTGAAGCTAAACCTTCTACATCGCATTGAATTGCAGCTGAATCATGTGTTTCGCATGGATTTGAAGCTAGCACGTTCGTTTCGCCTGTATTCGAAGCTATATCACTTATATCGCAAGTATTTGAAGCTAAATCATTTGTTTCGCGCGGATTTGAAGCTAAACCTTCTACATCGCATTGATTAGAAGTTAAATCATGTGTCGCGCATGGATTTGAAGCTAACTCGTTCGTTGCGCATGCTGTTAAATCTAAATAACGTATATCACAAGTATTTGAAGCTACACCATTTGATTCGCATGGATTTGAAGATAAGCCTTCTACTTCGCATTAATTGGAAGATAAATCACGTGTTTTGCATGGATTTGAAGCTAAACCTTCTACATCGCATTGATTTGAAGCTAAATCATGTGTTTCGCATGCAGTTGAAGCTAAGTCATGTCTTTCACAAGTATTTGAATATGAACCATTTGAATTGCATTGATTTGAACCCGAGCCTACTACTTCGCACTGATTTGCAGCTAAATAATGTGTTTCTCATGGATTTGAAGCTAAACCTTCTACATCGCATTTATTTGAAGCTAAATCATGTGTTTCGCATGAGGTTGAAGCTAAATCATGTCATTCAGAAGTATTTGAAGATGAACCATTTGAATCACATTGATTTGAACCCGAGCCTTCTACTTCGCACTGATTTGCAGCTAAATAATGTGTTTCGCATGGATTTGAAGCTAAACCTTCTACATCGCATTGAATTGCAGCTGAATCATGTGTTTCGCATGGATTTGAAGCTAGCACGTTCGTTTCGCCTGTATTCGAAGCTATATCACTTATATCGCAAGTATTTGAAGCTAAATCATGTGTTACGCTTGGACTTGAAGCTAAACCTTCTACATCGCATTGATTTGAAGCTAAATCATGTGTCTGCATGGAATTGAAGCTACCTCGTTTGTTCCTACAGCTTTTGAAGCTATATCACTTATATCGCAAGTATTTGAGCTAAATCATATGTGTCGCATGGATTTGAAGCTGAACCTACTACATCGCACTGATTTGCAGCTAAATAATGTGTTTCGCATGGATTTGAAGCTAAACCTTCTACATCCCATGGATTTGAATCTAAATCATGTGTTTGGCATGGATTTGAAGCTAACTCGTTCGTTTCGCCTGTATTTGAAGCTAGATCACTTATATCGCAAGTATTTGAAGCTAAATCATGTGTTTCGCATGGATTTGAAGCTAAACATTCTACTTCGCATTGATTTGAAGCTAAATCATTTGTTTCGCATGGAATTGAAGCTACCTAGTTTGATCCTCCCGCTTTTGAAGCTATATCACTTATATCGGATGGATTTGAAGCTAAACCTTCTACATCGCATTGATTTGCAGCTAAATCATGTGTTTCGCATGAATTTGAAGCTAACTCGTTCGTTTCGCCTCCATTTGAAACTCTATCACTTATATCGCAAGTATTTGAAGCTAAATCATATGTGCCGCATGGATTTGAAGCTGAACCTACTACATCGCACTGATTTGCAGCTAAATAATGTGTTTCGCATGAATTTGAAGCTAAACCTTCTACATCCCATGGATTTGAATCTAAATCATGTGTTTGGCATGGATTTGAAGCTAACTCGTTCGTTTCGCCTGTATTTGAAGCTAGATCACTTATATCGCAAGTATTTGAAGCTAAATCATGTGTTTCGCATGGATTTGAAGCTAAAAATTCTACTTCGCATTGATTTGAAGCTAAATCATTTGTTTCGCATGGAATTGAAGCTACCTAGTTTGATCCTCCTGCTTTTGAAGCTATATCACTTATATCGGATGGATTTGAAGCAAAACCTTATACATCGCATTGATTTGAAGCTAAATCATGTGTTTCGCATGCAGTTGAAGCTAAGTCATGTCTTCCACAAGTATTTGAATATGAACCATTTGAATTGCATTGATTTGAACCCGAGCCTACTACTTCGCACTGATTTGCAGCTAAATAATGTGTTTCTCATGGATTTGAAGCTAGCACGTTCGTTTCGCCTGTATTCGAAGCTATATCACTTATATCGCAAGTATTTGAAGCTAAATCATGTGTTACGCTTGGACTTGAAGCTAAACCTTCTACATCGCATTGATTTGAAGCTAAATCATGTGTCTGCATGGAATTGAAGCTACCTCGTTTGTTCCTACAGCTTTTGAAGCTATATCACTTATATCGCAAGTATTTGAGCTAAATCATATGTGTCGCATGGATTTGAAGCTGAACCTACTACATCGCACTGATTTGCAGCTAAATAATGTGTTTCGCATGGATTTGAAGCTAAACCTTCCACATCACATGGATTTGAATCTAAATCATGTGTTTTTCATGGATTTGAAGCTAACTCGTTCGTTTCGCCTGTATTTGAAGCTAGATCACTTATATCGCAAGTATTTGAAGCTAAATCATGTGTTTCGCATGGATTTGTAGCTAAACCTTCTACATCGCATTGATTTGCAGCTAAATCATGTGTTTCGCATGAATTTGAAGCTAACTCGTTCGTTTCGCCTCCATTTGAAACTCTATCACTTATATCGCAAGTATTTGAAGCTAAATCATATGTGCCGCATGGATTTGAAGCTGAACCTACTACATCGCACTGATTTGCAGCTAAATAATGTGTTTCGCATGGATTTGAAGCTAAACCTTCTACATCCCATGGATTTGAATCTAAATCATGTGTTTGGCATGGATTTGAAGCTAACTCGTTCGTTTCGCCTGTATTTGAAGCTAGATCACTTATATCGCAAGTATTTGAAGCTAAATCATGTGTTTCGCATGGATTTGAAACTAAAAATTCTACTTCGCATTGATTTGAAGCTAAATCATTTGTTTCGCATGGAATTGAAGCTACCTAGTTTGATCCTCCTGCTTTTGAAGCTATATCACTTATATCGGATGGATTTGAAGCTGAACCTACTACATCGCATTGACTTGAAGCTAAATCTTGTGTATCGCATGGATTTGAAGCAAACCATCTACATCGCTTTGATGTGAATCTTAATCATGTGTTTCGCATGGATTTGATGCTGAGCCTTCTACTTCGCATTCATTTGAAGCAAAATCATTTGTTTCGTATGGATTTGAATCTAATCCATGTCCTTCGAATTGATTTCAAGCTAAATCATGTGTTTCGTAAGGATTTGAAGCTAAACCTTCTACATCGCATTGATTTGAAGCTAAACCTTCTACCTCTTATTGATTTGAAGCTAAACCTTCGAGATCGCATTGATTTGAAGCGAAACCTTCGACATCGCATTGATTTGAAGATAAATCGTGTGTTTCGCATGGATTTGAAGCTAACTCGTTTGTTCCTCTTGCTTTTGAAGCTATATCACTTATATCGCATGGATTTGAAGCTGAACCTACTACATCGCATTGATTTGAAGCTAAATCTTGTGTATCGCATGGATTTGAAGCAAACCATCTACATCGCATTAATTTGAAGCTTAATCATGTGTCTCGCATGGAATTGAAGCTACCTCGTTTGTTCCTGCAGCTTTTGAAGCTATATCACTTATATCGCAAGTAATTGAGCTAAATCATACGTGTCGCATGGATTTGAAGCTGAACCTACTACATCGCATTGATTTGAAGCTAAATCTTGTGTATCGCATGGATTTGAAGCTAAACCTTCTACATCGCATTGATTTGAAGCTGAATCATTTGTTTCGCATGGATTTGAATCTAAGCCTTCTCCTTCGAATTGATTTGAAGCTAAATCATGTGTTTCGTATGGATTTGAAGCTAAACCTTCTACATCGCATTGATCTGAAGCTAAACCTTCTACATTCTATTGATTTGAAGCTAAACCTTCTACATCGCATTGATTTGAAGCTAAATCATGTGTTTCGCTTGGATTTGAAGCTAACTCGATTGTTTCGCATGCAGTTAAAGCAAAATGATGTATATCACAAGTATTTGAAGCTAAATCAATTGTTTCGCATGGATTTGAAGCTAAATCTTCTACTTCGCATGGATTTGAAGATAAATCATGTGATTCGCATGGATTTGAAGCTAACTCGATTGTTTCGCTTGCATTTGAATGTATATCACTTATATTGCAATTATCTGAAGATAAATCCTTTGTTTCTCATGTATTTGAAGATAAGCCTTCTACTTCGCATTGATTTGAAGCTAAATCATGTGTCTCATGGATTTGAAGCTAACTCGTTTGTTTCGTCTGCATTTGAAGCTAAATCATGTATATCACAAGTATTTGAAGCTAAACCATTTGTTTCGCATGATTTCGAAGATAAGCCTTCTACGTCTTATTGATTTGGAGCTAAATCGTGTGATTCGTATGGATTTGAAGCTAAGTCGATTGTTTCGCCTGCATTTGAAGCTATATCACTTATATTCGCAAACATTTGAAGCTAAACCATTCGATTGGCATGGATTTGAAGCTAAGCCTTCTACTTCGCATGAATTTGAAGGTAAATCATGTGTTTCGCTCGGATTTGAAGCTAACTCATTTGTTTCGCATGCAGCTGAAGCTAAATTATGTTTACCACAAGTAGCTGAATCTAAACCATCTGATTCGTAATAATATGAATTTATGAAGCTTAACCAAGTGAGTCGCAAGAATTTGAAGCTAAATCATGTGTTTCGCATGGATTTGAAGCTAACTCGTTTGTTTCGGCTGCATTTGAAGCTATATCATTTATATCGCAATCATTTGAAGCTAAATCATTTGTGTCGCATGGAATTAAATCTAAGCCTTCTACTTCGCATTGATTTGAAGGTAAAACATGTGTTTCGCATGGATTTGAAGCTAACTCGTTTGTTTCGCATGTAGTTGAAGCTAAATGATGTATATCACAAGTATTTGAAGCTAAATCAATTGTTTCGCATGGATTTGAAGCTAACTCGTTTGTTTCGCATGCAGTTGTAGCTAAATAATGTATATCACAAGTATTTGTAGCTAAACTATTTGTTTTGCATGGATTTGAAGCAAAGCCTTCTACTTCGCATTCTTTTGAAGCTAAATCATTTATTTCGCATGGATTTGAATCTAAGCCTTGTCCTTCGAATTGATTTGAAGCTAAATCATGTGTTTCGCATGGATTTGAAACTAACTCGTTTGTTTCGCATGGATTTGAAACTAACTCGTTTGTTTCGCATGTAGTTGTAGCTAAATAATGTATATCACAAGTATTTGTAGCTAAACCATTTGTTTTGCATGGATTTGAAGCTAAGGCTTCTACTTCTCATTCATTTGAAGCTAAATCATGTGTTTCGCATTGATTTGAATCTAAGCCTTGTCCTTCGAATTGATTTGAAGCTAAATCATGTGCTTCGTATGGATTTGAAGCTAAACCTTCTACCTCTTATTGTTTTGAAGCTAAACCTTCTACATCGCATTGATTTGCAGCTAAATCATGTGTTTTGCATGGGTTTGATGCTAACTCGTTTGTTTCCCCTGCATTTGAAGCTATATCAGTTATATCAGAAGTATCTGATGCTAAATCATTTGTTTCGCATGGATTTGAAGCTAAACCTTCTACATCGCATTGATTTGAATCTAAATCATGTGTATCGCATGGATTTTGAAGCTAACACGATTGATTAGTCTTCATTTGAAGCTGTATCACTTACACCCCATGTGTTTGAAGCTATATCATTTGTTTCGCATGGATTTGAAGCTAAACCTTCTTCATCGCATTGATTTGCAGCTAAATCATGTGTTTCCACATGGATTTGAAGCTAACTCGTTCGTTGCGCATGCAGTTAAATCTAAATAACGTATATCACAAGTATTTGAAGCTAAACCATTTGATTCGCATGGATTTGAAGCTAAGCCTTCTACTTCGCATTAATTGGAAGATAAATCACGTGTTTTGCATGGATTTGAAGCTAAACCTTCTACATCGCATTGATTTGAAGCTAAATCATGTGTTTTGCATGCAGTTGAAGCTCAATCATGTCATTCACAAGTATTTGAAGATGAACCATTTGAATCACATTGATTTGAACCCGAGCCTTCTACTTCGCACTGATTTGCAGCTAAATAATGTGTTTCGCATGGATTTGAAGCTAAACCTTCTACATCGCATTGATTTGCAGCTGAATCATGTGTTTCGCATGGATTTGAAGCTAACTCGTTCGTTTCGCCTGTATTCGAAGCTATATCACTTATATCGCAAGTATTTGAAGCTAAATCATGTGTTACGCTTGGACTTGAAGCTAAACCTTCTACATCGCATTGATTTGAAGCTAAATCAAGTGTCTCGCATGGAATTGAAGCCACCTCGTTTGTTCCTCCAGCTTTTGAACCTATATCACTTTTATCGCAAGTATTTGAAGCTAAATCATATGTGTCGCATGGATTTGAAGCTAAACCTTCTACATCGCATTGATTTGAAGCTGAATCATGTGTATCGCATGGATTTGAAGCTAACTCGTTTGTTTCGCATGCAGTTGTATATAAATAATGTATATCACAAGAATTTGTAGCTAAACCATTTGTTTTGCATGGATTTGAAGCTAAGCCTTCTACTTCGCATTCATTTGAAGCTAAATAATTTGTTTCGCATGGATTTGAATCTAAGCCTTGTCCTTCGAATTGATTTGAAGCTAAATCATTTGTTTCGTATGGATTTGAAGCTAAACCTTCTACATCGCATTGATTTTTTGTCGCAGGGATTACTGCGTCGGTTTGTATAAAATAATCCGAGAGTTCTTTTGGTTTTTATAAACGAGAACTTTAATATAACTTGTAACAAAGGCGATGAGGTACAGTGTGTAGAAGGTAAAGGTAAACGAGTGACGGATGATACAGAAATATGGACACGTTGAGAGTCGGGGGAAAACTTGCTAACTGACTTCTCTCGGTCGAGAGGTCCTCGTATTTATTGGTAGGGAAAGTCCTTGAAATTGGTAAGGGAAAGTCCTCGGGAAGGGCGAAGGCCTTTCCCGAAGATTTTCCGACCGGGGTGATCCGGGACCTATGGTCCGAAGCTGTGTCCCAACGTTTTTATTGTTTTATTGCGGGGTGTACGCCTTGCGTCGGGAAAACCCAAAAAAGGCATGTGTACACCCCGCTTTTGAAGGACGTGTCTTTTTATGTCTGGTCCGCCACATTCACCCCCCTTCCAGTGATTAACGCTAAGGTACAAAATTGGTTGAAAAAAAAATATTATACCTATGGGAAATCAACGTGGTAATCTAAAATATATACATTTTACGGTGTGAATATGTCGCTTATAACATTGATAATGGTATTAGTAGTGGACAGCACTTTTCATGGTTTATAATATGCGTACGCAAGATATATCGGAGTATATTAATAAGTATGTTCGTGAGCTAACGGCATTCCGAAGAAGTCTGGAAATTTTACTCTTCCACCGGAACGTGTTGTCGTTGGTACGTTTGAAGTGCCTTGTGCTTGTACTTCTGGTTGCAGGTTAGTCTTGTTGTGTTGTGTATTATTGTTTGCGGCATCTTTTAATAAATATGCTGGTTTAAGGCGGTCGATGGAGATTTTTGTATGTTTTCCGGTGATATCAAGGGTAAAATATTTTGTTGCGCGGTCGATTACTGTATATGGTCCATCGTATGGTGGCTGTAAGGGTTTTCTTACCGCGTCATGGCGAACGAAGACTTGTTGCGACGTTGCTAGGTCTTTAAAAATAAAAGGCTTTTTCTCTCCGTGTTTAACCGGAGCTGTTGGTTTAATTTCCTTGATATGCTGGCGTAGTTGTTTTACGAAATCATTGGTATCCTGTACTTTATGGTTTTCGAAAAATTCTCCTGGTAAACGGACACTTTCTCCATATACTAGCTCTGTTGAGCTTGCCTGTAGATCTTCTTTGGGTGCTGATCTAATGCCTAATAAAACAATAGGAAGTCGTTGGGTCCATTTGTTGTCTTCATGACACATGATTCCTGCTTTGAGTTGCCTATGGAATCGTTCAACCATTCCGTTGGCTTGCGGGTGGTATGCAGTTGTCACAAGGTGTGAGGCGCCAATCAAACGGGTTAATTCTTTGAATAACTGTGAAGTCTTCCTTGGTCGGTTGTTATTCTCGCGGGGACTCCGAAGCGGCTAATCCAGTTCATAAAAACTTTTGCGACTGCTTCTGCGGTGATTTCTTCCACTGGCCAGGCTTCGGGCCATTGCGTGAATCGGTCCACGCACGTTACGCAGTACTTGAAACCTTCTGAGGATGTTATCGGGCCAACTATGTCCATATGAATGTGTTGGAATCTAGCGCTTGGTGTTTCGAATTTGCCTATAGGTGAAGACACGTGCTTAGATATTTTTGATTTTTGGCATTGTATGCATGTTCGAACCCATTGTGTGCAATCTTTCCGCATGGATGGCCACACAAACCTTTCTTTGATAAGTTTTATGGTGGCCCGTGTACCTGGGTGGGCTAATCCATGGATCCGTTGGAAAACCTTCTTGCGGAATGACGGTACGATATAAGGGCGGGCTCTCTGTGTAGAAATATCGCAGTAGATGTTGGCTTTACACGGTTCAAAGAAAATAGATTTTAGTTGTAGGTTTGTATCGGATTGCAATAAATGTTGTAGTTCTTCGTCATCGGTTTGTGCTGCGGCGAGAGCTGCAAGAAATCTCTTCGATTTCTTCGATTCTCGATAGAGCGTCTGCGACTACATTATTTATGCCCGAAATATGTTTTATGTCCGATGTGAATTGTGAAATGTAATCAAAGTAACGGAACTGCCTTGGGGATTTTTCTTTCTTTTGGTTAAAAACATAAGTAAGCGGTTTGTGATCTGTGAATATGGTGAAGTTTCTGCCTTCTACAGCGTAAATGAAGTACTTTATGGCTTCGTAAATAGCGAGAAGCTCGCGATCGTACGCGCTATACTTAGCTTGAGTTTTTGTCAGGGGGCGAGAGAAAAATCCAAGGGGTTGCCAATCGTTGTTTGTCCTTTGTTGCAAAACGGCTCCTATCGCGTGGTCAGAAGCGTCCACAGTTATTGATAATGGAGCATTTATTGCTGGATGTACCAACAGCGTGGCGTTGGCTAGGCCTTCTTTTATTGCGACGAAAGCTTGTTTGGCCTCTTCGGTCCAATTGATATGTTTGTTACCTGTCATTTTTGGGCCTGTCAGTAGGCCGTTAAGGGGCTTTTGTCGTGTCGCAGCTGCTGGCAGGAATCGACGGTAGAAGTTAACCATCCCAAGGAAACGGCGTAATTGTTTTACGGTTGTCGGCTGAGGGAAGTTTTTTACGGCGTCGACCTTATGTTCGGGTGGGCGAGTTCCCTTCTCGTCTACCTGGTAGCCGAGAAATTTGACCTGAGAGGCTCCGAATACGCATTTGCTTGGGTTTATGACAATGCCATATTCCTTCAATCTTTTGAGGATAATCTCGAGGTGTTGCAGATGTTCGCTCGGGTTTGCGGAAGCTATTAAAAAATCGTCGAGATAGGCGAAGACGAAATCCAAACCTCGCGTAACTTCGTCTATGAATCTCTGAAAAGTTTGAGCTATCTCGCAAAGGCCGAAGGGTCCGTATAAATATTCAAATAAACCAAAAGGTGTAATTACGGCGGTTTTTGGAATATCCTCCGCAGCTATCGGTATCTGGTGGTAAGCGCGCACGAGGTCGATGGTTGAGAAGATTGTTTTCCCGTGTAGATTTTGTGAGAAATCTTCGATGCGTCGTATGGGATATCTATTCGGAATTGTTCGTTTATTCAACTCGCGGTAGTCTACGCAAGGGCGCCATTCTCCGTTTTTTTTCGTGACCATGTGCAACGGTGATGACCATGGGCTCTTAGAAGGTCGAATAATCCCTTGCTTGAGCAGCAGGTCAAATTCCGCTTTTGCTGCTTTATAGCGGTCCGGTGCGAGTTGTCAGACTTTGTGAGAGATAGGCGTTCCGGGGGTCGTTTCAATATGGTGCTCGATACTGTGTTTTGCAGCGCTAGGCGTACCCGCGGGATGTGATATTTCACTGTATCGTGAAAGTAAGGCGTGATATTGCGTATCGCCGTGAATTGTCTTGATTGTGACAAATTTGTCCCGTACTATTGAGCCTTGCGTAGTTCGCGATGTTGTGCCATCGACTAAACATCTGTTTTTGATGTCGACGAGTAACCCAAAATGACCTAGGAAATCCGCGCCGATGATTGGTTTAGCGATATCCGCTACAATAAATCGCCATATTAACTCGCGACGTAGATCGAAGTCGACTCTCAGCGTAATTGTCCCGTATGTGGGGATCCTTGTACCGTTTGCCGCAAACATTTCGTAATTTGAGCGCGGCGGGTTCGTCGATAAGTACGTCCGAGGGTAAACGCTCACGTCCGCGCCAGTATCAATAAGGTATTGAATCCTTGACGCTTTTTCAGTGATAAAAAGGCGGCTTGTAGGGAACTCGTCATATGTTGCCGCGATTATTGACGAGGATTTGAGTTTCCCGGATTCGCGGTGCACGGAGAAATGCATTTTATGGCTTTATCCGCGAAGCGTGCGTGGTACCAACACATACCTTGCTTACCACGACTATGGCTACGTTGCCGTGATCTGCCTCGCGTGAAGTTTTTAGTGCGTGTTCGGGCTTCTCTTTCGTTTAATATTGCTGTCAGCGTGGCTACTTGACGCGTTAAAGCTTCTACTTGCTGCGCCAAATTGTTGTCCGGGGCGGGTGTCCTGTCGATGCTGGCTACGTGTGCTCTCGGTGCGAGTTCCACTATTTGGTCGGCGAGTAGGCCGAGTTTCTCCAACGTCGCATCCGTGTGCGTAGCGAGGATTGCTCGTACATGCGTCGGCAACCGGTTGAGACATATAGTTCGAACTATATTGTCCGGCACTGAATTTTCCAGCCCCCTTAGGTACCGCAAAAACTGTGAAGGTTTCCGGTCCCCCATTTCTTCTCGCTCCAGGAGTCGCTGAAGACGCGATTCGTTCGACTGCGAGAGGCGCGATATGAGCGTCTCTTTCAAAATTTTGAAGGGATTTTCAGCTGGCGGGTTGATAATTAGATCCTGTACCTCGGTTGCATACTTGGTTTCCAAGTTCGAGGCTGTGTACCAGAACTTTTTATTCTCGCATTTTATTCCCGCTATGAGAAACTGTCCTTCCAGTTGTGCAAACCACATAGCTGGTACCTCGGGTGTGAAGTTAGGTACGCGTATATTAATTTAATTTACCTCTACACCGGTGGCGGTAGTTTGGATGGGGCTGGCGTCCGTCATTTCGTATGAATTAAAAAAAATAAAGTTCACACTGTTTGTATAACACCACTCGGATCGCGAAGTTCGTATGTTGCCGAACGAGATGTCACTAAGAGTTACTAAGTTCTCGGTTATCACGCACTCGCGGTACTCTCGGATCACGTCGGGGTCACCAGTTTGTCGCAGGGGTTACTGCGACGGTTTGTATAAAATAAACCGAGAGTTTTTTTGGTTTTTATATAACGAGAACTTTAATATAACTTGTAACAAAGGCGATGAGGTACAGTGTGTAGAAGGTAAAGGTAAACGAGTGACGGATGATACAGAAATATGGACACGTTGAGAGTCGGAGGAAAACTTGCTAACTGACTTCTCTCGGTCGAGAGGTCCTCGTATTTATTGGTAGGGAAAGTCCTTGAAATTGTTAAGGGAAAGTCCTCGGGAAGGGCGAAGTCCTTTCCCGAAGATTTTCCGACCGGGGTGATCCGGGACCTATGGTCCGAAGCTGTGTTCCAACGTTTTTATTGTTTTATTGCGGGGTGTACGCCTTGCGTCGAGAAAACCCGAAAAAGGCATGTGTACACCCCGCTTTTGAAGGACGTGTCTTTTTATGTCTGGTCCGCCACAATTTGAAGCTAAACTTTCTATATTCTATTGATTTGAAGCTAAACCTTCTACCTCTTATTGAATTGAAGCTAAACCTTCTACATCGCATTGATTTGAAGATAAATCATGTGTTTCGCATGGATTTGAAGCTAACTCGTTAGTTTCGCATGCAGTTGTAGCTAAATAATGAATATCACAAGTATTTGTAGCTAAACCATTTGATTCGCATGGATTTGAAGCTAAGCCTTCTACTTCGCATTAATTTGAAGATAAATCACGTGTTTTGCATGGATTTGAAGCTAAACCTTCTACATCGCATTGATTTGAAGCTAAATCATGTGTTTCGCATTGATTTGAAGCTAAATCATGTGTTTCGCATGCAGTTGAAGCTAAATCATGTCTTTCACATGTATTTGAAGATGAACCATTTGAATTGCATTGATTTGAACCCGAGCCTTCTACTTCGCACTGATTTGCAGCTAAATAATGTGTTTCGCATGGATTTGAAGCTAATCCTTCTACAACGCATTGATTTGCAGCTAAATCATGTGTTTTGCATGGATTTGATGCTAACTCGTTTGTTTCCCCTGCATTTGAAGCTATATCAGTTATATCAGAAGTATCTGATGCTAAATCATTTGTTTCGCATGGATTTGAAGCTAAACCTTCTACGTCGCATTGATTTGAAGCTAAATCATGCGTATCGCATGGATTTTGAAGCTAACACGATTGATTAGTCTTAATTTGAAGCTATATCACTTACACCCCAAGTGTTTGAAACTATATCATTTGTTTCGCATGGATTTGAAGCTAAACCTTCTACATCGCATTGATTTGAAGCTAAATCATGTGTATCGCATGGATTTGGAGTTAACTCGTTTGTTTCGCATGCAGTTGTAGCTAAATAATGTATATCACAAATATTTGTAGCTAAACCATTTGTTTCGCATGGATTTGAATCTATGCATTGTACTTCGAATTGATTTGAAGCTAAATCATGTGTTTGGTATGGATTTGAAGCTAAACCTTCTACATCGCATTGATTTGAAGCTAAATCATGTGAATCGCATGGATTTGAAGCTAACTCGTTAGTTTCGCATGCAGTTGTAGCTAAATAATGTATATCACAAGTATTTGTAGATAATCCATTTGTTTCGCATTGATTTGAAGCTACGCCTTCTACTTCGCATTGATTTGAAGCTAAATCATTTGTTCCTCCAGCTTTTGAAGCTATATCACTTATATCGCAAGTATTTGAAGCTAAATCATATGTGTCACATGGTTTTGAAGCTGAACCTTCTACATCGCATTGATTTGAAGCAAAATCTTGTGAATCGCATGGATTTGAAGCTAAACCTTCTACATCGCATTGATTTGCAGCTAAATCATGTGTTTCGCATGGATTTGAAGCTAACTCGTTCGTTGCGCATGCAGTTAAATCTAAATAACGTATATCACAAGTATTTCAAGCTAAACCATTTGATACTCATGGATTTGAAGCTAAGCCTTCTACTTCGCATTAATTGGAAGATAAATCACGTGTTTTGCATGGATTTGAAGCTAAACCTTCTACATCGCATTGATTTGAAGCTAAATCTTGTGTATCGCATGGATTTGAAGCTAAACCTTCTACATCGCATTGATTTGAAGATAAATCGTGTGTTTCGCGTGGATTTAAAGCTAACTCGTTAGTTTCGCATGCAGTTGTAGCTAAATAATGTATATCACAAGTATTTGTAGCTAATCCATTTGTTTCGCATTGATTTGAAGCTACGCCTTCTACTTCGCATTGATTTGAAGCTAAATCATTTGTTTCGCATGGAATTGAAGCCACCTCGTTTGTTCCTCCAGCTTTTGAAGCTATATCTCTTATATCGCAAGTATTTTAAGCTGAATCATACGTGTCGCATAGATTTGAAGCTGAACCTTCTACATCGCATCGATTTGAAGCTAAATCATGTGTTTCGTATGGATCTGAAGCTAAACCTTCTACATCGCATTGATTTGCAGCTAATTCATGTTTCTCGCATGGAATTGAAGCTACCTCGTTTGTTCCTACAGCTTTTGAAGCTATATTACTTATATCGCAAGTATTTGAAGCTAAATCATATGTGTCGCATGGATTTGAAGCTGAATCTACTACATCGCATTGATTTGAAGGTAAATCTTGTGTATCGCATGGATTTGAAGCTAAACCTTCTACATCGCATTGATTTGAAGCTAAATCATGTGAGTCGCATGGATTTGAAGCTAACTCGTTAGTTTCGCATGCAGTTGTAGCTAAATAATGTATATCACAAGTATTTGTAGCTAAACCATTTGTTTCGCATGGATTTGAAGCTACGCCATCTACTTCGCATTGATTTGAAGCTAAATCATTTGTTTCGCATGGAATTGAAGCTACCTCGTTTGTTCCTCCTGCTTTTGAAGCTATATCACTTATATCGCATGGATTTGAAGCTGAACCTACTACATCGCATTGATTTGAAGCGAAATCTTGTGCATCGCATGGATCTGAAGCTAAGCCTTCTTCTTCCCATTGATTTGAAGTTAAATCATTTGTTTCGCATGGAATAGAAGCTTCCTCGTTTGTTCCTCCAGCTTTTGAAGCTATATCACTTATAGCGCAAGAATTTGAAGCTAAATCATATGTTTCGCATGGAATTGAAGCAACCTCGTTTGTTCCTCCAGCTTTTGAAGCTATATCGCTTATATCGCATGGATTTGAAGCTGAACCTACTACATCGAATTGATTTGAAGCTAAATCTTGTATATCGCATGGATCTGAAGCTAAGCCTTCTACTTCGCATTGATTTGAATTTAAATCATTTGTTTCGCATGGAAGTGAAGCTTCCTCGTTTGTTCCTCCAGCTTTTGAAGCTATATCACTTATATCGCAAGTAATTGAAGCTAAATCATATGTGTCGCATGGATTTGAAGCTGAACTTTCTACATCGCATTGATTTGAATCTAAATCTTGTGTGTCGCATGGATTTGAAGCTAAACCTTCTACATCACATTGATTTGCAGCTAAATTATGTGTTTCGCATGGATTTGAAGCTAACTCGTTCGTTTCGCCTGCAGTTGAACCTACATCACATATATCGCAAGTAATTGAAGCTAAATCATGTGTATCGCGTGGATTTTGAAGCTAACTCGTTTGATTAGTCTGCATTTGAAGCTATATCACTTATACCCCAAGTGTTTGAAGCTAAATCATATGTTTCGCGTGGATTTGAAGCTAAACCTTCTACATCGCATTGATTTGAAGCTAAATCTTGTGTATCGCATGGATTTGAAGCTAAACCTTTCACATCGCATTGATTTGAAGCTAAATCATATGTATCGCATGGATTTGAAGCTAACTCGTTCGTTTCGCATGCAGTTTGTAGCTAAATAATGTATATCACAAGTATTGGTAGCTAAACCATTTGTTTTGCATGGATTTGAAGCTAAGTCTTCTACTTCGCATTCATTTGAAGCTAAATCATTTGTTTCGCATGGATTCGAATCTAAGCATTGTACTTCGAATTGATTTGAAGCTAAATCATGTGTTTCGTATGGATTTGAAGCTACGCCTTCTACTTCGCATTGATTTGAAGCTACCTCGTTTGTTCCTACAGCTTTTCAAGCTATATCACTTATATCGCAAGTATTTGAAGCTAAATCATATGTGTCGCATGGATTTTAAGCTGGACCTTCTACATCGCATTGATTTGAAGCTAAATCTTGTGTATCGCATGGATTCGAAGCTAAACCTTCTACATCACATTGATTCGCAGCTAAATCATGTGCTTCGCATGGATTTGAAGCTAACTCGTTCGTTTAGCCTGTAGTTGAATCTACATCACTTATATCGCAAGTGTTTGAAGCTAAATCATGTGTATCGCGTGGATTTTGAAGCTAACTCGTTTGATTAGTCTGCATTTGAAGGTATATCACTTATACCCCAAGTGTTTGAAGCTAAATCATTTGTTTCGCGCGGATTTGAAGCTAAACCTTCTACATCGCATTGATTAGAAGTTAAATCATGTGTCGCGCATGGATTTGAAGCTAACTCGTTCGTTGCGCATGCTGTTAAATCTAAATAACGTATATCACAAGTATTTGAAGCTACACCATTTGATTCGCATGGATTTGAAGATAAGCCTTCTACTTCGCATTAATTGGAAGATAAATCACGTGTTTTGCATGGATTTGAAGCTAAACCTTCTACATCGCATTGATTTGAAGCTAAATCATGTGTTTCGCATGCAGTTGAAGCTAAGTCATGTCTTTCACAAGTATTTGAATATGAACCATTTGAATTGCATTGATTTGAACCCGAGCCTACTACTTCGCACTGATTTGCAGCTAAATAATGTGTTTCTCATGGATTTGAAGCTAAACCTTCTACATCGCATTTATTTGAAGCTAAATCATGTGTTTCGCATGAGGTTGAAGCTAAATCATGTCATTCAGAAGTATTTGAAGATGAACCATTTGAATCACATTGATTTGAACCCGAGCCTTCTACTTCGCACTGATTTGCAGCTAAATAATGTGTTTCGCATGGATTTGAAGCTAAACCTTCTACATCGCATTGAATTGCAGCTGAATCATGTGTTTCGCATGGATTTGAAGCTAGCACGTTCGTTTCGCCTGTATTCGAAGCTATATCACTTATATCGCAAGTATTTGAAGCTAAATCATTTGTTTCGCGCGGATTTGAAGCTAAACCTTCTACATCGCATTGATTAGAAGTTAAATCATGTGTCGCGCATGGATTTGAAGCTAACTCGTTCGTTGCGCATGCTGTTAAATCTAAATAACGTATATCACAAGTATTTGAAGCTACACCATTTGATTCGCATGGATTTGAAGATAAGCCTTCTACTTCGCATTAATTGGAAGATAAATCACGTGTTTTGCATGGATTTGAAGCTAAACCTTCTACATCGCATTGATTTGAAGCTAAATCATGTGTTTCGCATGCAGTTGAAGCTAAGTCATGTCTTTCACAAGTATTTGAATATGAACCATTTGAATTGCATTGATTTGAACCCGAGCCTACTACTTCGCACTGATTTGCAGCTAAATAATGTGTTTCTCATGGATTTGAAGCTAAACCTTCTACATCGCATTTATTTGAAGCTAAATCATGTGTTTCGCATGAGGTTGAAGCTAAATCATGTCATTCAGAAGTATTTGAAGATGAACCATTTGAATCACATTGATTTGAACCCGAGCCTTCTACTTCGCACTGATTTGCAGCTAAATAATGTGTTTCGCATGGATTTGAAGCTAAACCTTCTACATCGCATTGAATTGCAGCTGAATCATGTGTTTCGCATGGATTTGAAGCTAGCACGTTCGTTTCGCCTGTATTCGAAGCTATATCACTTATATCGCAAGTATTTGAAGCTAAATCATGTGTTACGCTTGGACTTGAAGCTAAACCTTCTACATCGCATTGATTTGAAGCTAAATCATGTGTCTGCATGGAATTGAAGCTACCTCGTTTGTTCCTACAGCTTTTGAAGCTATATCACTTATATCGCAAGTATTTGAGCTAAATCATATGTGTCGCATGGATTTGAAGCTGAACCTACTACATCGCACTGATTTGCAGCTAAATAATGTGTTTCGCATGGATTTGAAGCTAAACCTTCTACATCCCATGGATTTGAATCTAAATCATGTGTTTGGCATGGATTTGAAGCTAACTCGTTCGTTTCGCCTGTATTTGAAGCTAGATCACTTATATCGCAAGTATTTGAAGCTAAATCATGTGTTTCGCATGGATTTGAAGCTAAACATTCTACTTCGCATTGATTTGAAGCTAAATCATTTGTTTCGCATGGAATTGAAGCTACCTAGTTTGATCCTCCCGCTTTTGAAGCTATATCACTTATATCGGATGGATTTGAAGCTAAACCTTCTACATCGCATTGATTTGCAGCTAAATCATGTGTTTCGCATGAATTTGAAGCTAACTCGTTCGTTTCGCCTCCATTTGAAACTCTATCACTTATATCGCAAGTATTTGAAGCTAAATCATATGTGCCGCATGGATTTGAAGCTGAACCTACTACATCGCACTGATTTGCAGCTAAATAATGTGTTTCGCATGAATTTGAAGCTAAACCTTCTACATCCCATGGATTTGAATCTAAATCATGTGTTTGGCATGGATTTGAAGCTAACTCGTTCGTTTCGCCTGTATTTGAAGCTAGATCACTTATATCGCAAGTATTTGAAGCTAAATCATGTGTTTCGCATGGATTTGAAGCTAAAAATTCTACTTCGCATTGATTTGAAGCTAAATCATTTGTTTCGCATGGAATTGAAGCTACCTAGTTTGATCCTCCTGCTTTTGAAGCTATATCACTTATATCGGATGGATTTGAAGCAAAACCTTATACATCGCATTGATTTGAAGCTAAATCATGTGTTTCGCATGCAGTTGAAGCTAAGTCATGTCTTCCACAAGTATTTGAATATGAACCATTTGAATTGCATTGATTTGAACCCGAGCCTACTACTTCGCACTGATTTGCAGCTAAATAATGTGTTTCTCATGGATTTGAAGCTAGCACGTTCGTTTCGCCTGTATTCGAAGCTATATCACTTATATCGCAAGTATTTGAAGCTAAATCATGTGTTACGCTTGGACTTGAAGCTAAACCTTCTACATCGCATTGATTTGAAGCTAAATCATGTGTCTGCATGGAATTGAAGCTACCTCGTTTGTTCCTACAGCTTTTGAAGCTATATCACTTATATCGCAAGTATTTGAGCTAAATCATATGTGTCGCATGGATTTGAAGCTGAACCTACTACATCGCACTGATTTGCAGCTAAATAATGTGTTTCGCATGGATTTGAAGCTAAACCTTCCACATCACATGGATTTGAATCTAAATCATGTGTTTTTCATGGATTTGAAGCTAACTCGTTCGTTTCGCCTGTATTTGAAGCTAGATCACTTATATCGCAAGTATTTGAAGCTAAATCATGTGTTTCGCATGGATTTGTAGCTAAACCTTCTACATCGCATTGATTTGCAGCTAAATCATGTGTTTCGCATGAATTTGAAGCTAACTCGTTCGTTTCGCCTCCATTTGAAACTCTATCACTTATATCGCAAGTATTTGAAGCTAAATCATATGTGCCGCATGGATTTGAAGCTGAACCTACTACATCGCACTGATTTGCAGCTAAATAATGTGTTTCGCATGGATTTGAAGCTAAACCTTCTACATCCCATGGATTTGAATCTAAATCATGTGTTTGGCATGGATTTGAAGCTAACTCGTTCGTTTCGCCTGTATTTGAAGCTAGATCACTTATATCGCAAGTATTTGAAGCTAAATCATGTGTTTCGCATGGATTTGAAACTAAAAATTCTACTTCGCATTGATTTGAAGCTAAATCATTTGTTTCGCATGGAATTGAAGCTACCTAGTTTGATCCTCCTGCTTTTGAAGCTATATCACTTATATCGGATGGATTTGAAGCTGAACCTACTACATCGCATTGACTTGAAGCTAAATCTTGTGTATCGCATGGATTTGAAGCAAACCATCTACATCGCTTTGATGTGAATCTTAATCATGTGTTTCGCATGGATTTGATGCTGAGCCTTCTACTTCGCATTCATTTGAAGCAAAATCATTTGTTTCGTATGGATTTGAATCTAATCCATGTCCTTCGAATTGATTTCAAGCTAAATCATGTGTTTCGTAAGGATTTGAAGCTAAACCTTCTACATCGCATTGATTTGAAGCTAAACCTTCTACCTCTTATTGATTTGAAGCTAAACCTTCGAGATCGCATTGATTTGAAGCGAAACCTTCGACATCGCATTGATTTGAAGATAAATCGTGTGTTTCGCATGGATTTGAAGCTAACTCGTTTGTTCCTCTTGCTTTTGAAGCTATATCACTTATATCGCATGGATTTGAAGCTGAACCTACTACATCGCATTGATTTGAAGCTAAATCTTGTGTATCGCATGGATTTGAAGCAAACCATCTACATCGCATTAATTTGAAGCTTAATCATGTGTCTCGCATGGAATTGAAGCTACCTCGTTTGTTCCTGCAGCTTTTGAAGCTATATCACTTATATCGCAAGTAATTGAGCTAAATCATACGTGTCGCATGGATTTGAAGCTGAACCTACTACATCGCATTGATTTGAAGCTAAATCTTGTGTATCGCATGGATTTGAAGCTAAACCTTCTACATCGCATTGATTTGAAGCTGAATCATTTGTTTCGCATGGATTTGAATCTAAGCCTTCTCCTTCGAATTGATTTGAAGCTAAATCATGTGTTTCGTATGGATTTGAAGCTAAACCTTCTACATCGCATTGATCTGAAGCTAAACCTTCTACATTCTATTGATTTGAAGCTAAACCTTCTACATCGCATTGATTTGAAGCTAAATCATGTGTTTCGCTTGGATTTGAAGCTAACTCGATTGTTTCGCATGCAGTTAAAGCAAAATGATGTATATCACAAGTATTTGAAGCTAAATCAATTGTTTCGCATGGATTTGAAGCTAAATCTTCTACTTCGCATGGATTTGAAGATAAATCATGTGATTCGCATGGATTTGAAGCTAACTCGATTGTTTCGCTTGCATTTGAATGTATATCACTTATATTGCAATTATCTGAAGATAAATCCTTTGTTTCTCATGTATTTGAAGATAAGCCTTCTACTTCGCATTGATTTGAAGCTAAATCATGTGTCTCATGGATTTGAAGCTAACTCGTTTGTTTCGTCTGCATTTGAAGCTAAATCATGTATATCACAAGTATTTGAAGCTAAACCATTTGTTTCGCATGATTTCGAAGATAAGCCTTCTACGTCTTATTGATTTGGAGCTAAATCGTGTGATTCGTATGGATTTGAAGCTAAGTCGATTGTTTCGCCTGCATTTGAAGCTATATCACTTATATTCGCAAACATTTGAAGCTAAACCATTCGATTGGCATGGATTTGAAGCTAAGCCTTCTACTTCGCATGAATTTGAAGGTAAATCATGTGTTTCGCTCGGATTTGAAGCTAACTCATTTGTTTCGCATGCAGCTGAAGCTAAATTATGTTTACCACAAGTAGCTGAATCTAAACCATCTGATTCGTAATAATATGAATTTATGAAGCTTAACCAAGTGAGTCGCAAGAATTTGAAGCTAAATCATGTGTTTCGCATGGATTTGAAGCTAACTCGTTTGTTTCGGCTGCATTTGAAGCTATATCATTTATATCGCAATCATTTGAAGCTAAATCATTTGTGTCGCATGGAATTAAATCTAAGCCTTCTACTTCGCATTGATTTGAAGGTAAAACATGTGTTTCGCATGGATTTGAAGCTAACTCGTTTGTTTCGCATGTAGTTGAAGCTAAATGATGTATATCACAAGTATTTGAAGCTAAATCAATTGTTTCGCATGGATTTGAAGCTAACTCGTTTGTTTCGCATGCAGTTGTAGCTAAATAATGTATATCACAAGTATTTGTAGCTAAACTATTTGTTTTGCATGGATTTGAAGCAAAGCCTTCTACTTCGCATTCTTTTGAAGCTAAATCATTTATTTCGCATGGATTTGAATCTAAGCCTTGTCCTTCGAATTGATTTGAAGCTAAATCATGTGTTTCGCATGGATTTGAAACTAACTCGTTTGTTTCGCATGGATTTGAAACTAACTCGTTTGTTTCGCATGTAGTTGTAGCTAAATAATGTATATCACAAGTATTTGTAGCTAAACCATTTGTTTTGCATGGATTTGAAGCTAAGGCTTCTACTTCTCATTCATTTGAAGCTAAATCATGTGTTTCGCATTGATTTGAAGCTAACTCTTTTGCTTCGCCTGCATTTGAAGATAAATCATGTATATCATATGTATTTGAATCTAAACCATTTGATTCGCAAGGATTTGAAGCTAAGCTCTCTTCTTCGCATTGATTTGAAACTAAATCATGTGTTTCGCATAGACTTGAAGCTAACTCGTTTGTTTCGAATGCAGTTGAAGCTAAATCATGTATATCACAAGTATTTGAAGCTAAATCATTTGTTTCTCATATATTGGAAGATCATCCTTCTACTTCGCATGGATTTGAAGCTAACTCGATAGTTTCGCATGCAGTTGAAGCTAAATCATGTATGTCACCAGTATTTGAAGCTAAAGCATTTGTTCCGCATGGATTTGAAGCTAAGCCTTCTACTTCGCACTGATTTGAAGCTAAATCATGTGTTTCGCTTGGATTTGACGCTAACTCGTTTGTTTCGCATGCAGTTGAAGCTAAATCATGTATAGAACATGTATTTGAAGCTAAACCATTCGTTTCGGATGGATTTGAAGCTAAGCCTTCTACTTCGCATGAATTTGAAGCTGAATCATGTATGTCGCTTGGATTTGAAGCTAACTCGCTTGTTTCGCCTGCATTCGAAGCTATATCACATATATGCGCAACTATTTGAAGCTCAATCATTCGTTCCGCATGGATTTGAGTTAATCCTACTACTTCGCATTGATTTGATGCTAAATCGTGTGTTTTGCTTGGATTTGAAACTATCTCGTTTGTTTCGCATGCATTTGCAGGTATATCACTTATATTCGCAAGTATTTGAAACTAAATCATTCGTTTCGCATGGATTTGAAGCTAAGCCACCAACTTCGCATTGATTTGAAGCTAAATCATGTGTTTCGCATGGATTTGAAGCTAACTCGTTCGTTTTGCCTGCATTTGAAGCTAAACCATGTGTTTCGCATGAATTTGAATCTAAATCATGTGTTTAACATGGATTTGTAGCTAACTCGTTTGTTTCGCCTACATTTGAAGCAAACTCATGTATATCACAAGTATTTGAACCAAATCATTTGCTTCGCATTGATTTGAAGCTAAGCCTTCTACTCCGCATTGATTTGAAGTTAAATCATGTGTTTCGCTTGGATTTTGGGCTAACTCGTTTGTTTCGCATCCAGTTGAAGCGAAGTCATGTATATCACAAGTATTTGAAGCTAAACCATTTGTTTCGAATGGATTTGAAGCTAAGCCTTCTACTTCGCATTCATATCAAGCTAAATCATGTCTTTCGCATGGATTTGAATCTAAGCATTGTACTTCGAATTCATTTGAAGCTAAATCATGTGTTTCGCATGGATTTGAAGCTAAACCTTCTACATCGCATTGATTTGCAGCTGAATCATGTGTTTCGCATGGATTTGAAGCTACCTCGTTTGTTCCTACAGCTTTTGAAGCTATATCACTTATATCGCAAGTATTTGAAGCTAAATCATATGTGTCGCATGGATTTATAGCTGAACCGTCTACATCGCATTCATTTGAAGCTAAATCTTGTGTATCGCATGGATTTGAAGCTAAAACTTCTACATCGCATTGATTTGAAGATAAATCGTGTGTTTCGCATAGATTTGAAGTTAACTCGTTTGTTTCGCATGCAGTTGTAGCTAAATAATGTATATCACAAGTATTTGTAGTTAAACCATTTGTTTTGCATGGATTTGAAGCCAAGCCTTCTACTTCGCATTCATTTGAAGCTAAATCATTTGTTTCGCATGGATTTGAAGCTAAGCCACCAACTTCGCATTGATTTGAAGCTATATCATGTGTTTCGCTTGGATTTGAAGCTAACTCGATTGTTTCGCATGCAGTTAAAGCAAAATGATGTATATCACAAGTATTTGAAGCTAAAGCAATTGTTTCGCATGGATTTGAAGCTAAATCTTCTACTTCGCATGGATTTGAAGATAAATCATGTGATTCGCATGGATTTGAAGCTAACTCGATTGTTTCGCTTGCATTTGAATGTATATCACTTATATTGCAATTATCTGAAGATAAATCCTTTGTTTCTCATGTATTTGAAGATAAGCCTTCTACTTCGCATTGATTTGAAGCTAAATCATGTGTCTCATGGATTTGAAGCTAACTCGTTTGTTTCGTCTGCATTTGAAGCTAAGTCATGTATATCACAAGTATTTGAAGCTAAACCATTTGTTTCGCATGATTTCGAAGATAAGCCTTCTACGTCGCATTGATTTGGAGCTAAATCGTGTGATTCGTATGGATTTGAAGCTAAGTCGATTGTTTCGCCTGCATTTGAAGCTATATCACTTATATTCGCAAACATTTGAAGCTAAACCATTCGATTGGCATGGATTTGAAGCTAAGCCTTCTACTTCGCATGAATTTGAAGGTAAATCATGTGTTTCGCTCGGATTTGAAGCTAACTCATTTGTTACGCATGCAGCTGAAGCTAAATTATGTTTACCACAAGTATCTGAATCTAAACCATCTGATTCGTAATAATATGAATTTATGAAGCTTAACCAAGTGAGTCGCAAGAATTTGAAGCTAAATCATGTGTTTCGCATGGATTTGAAGCTAACTCGTTTGTTTCGGCTGCATTTGAAGCTATATCATTTATATCGCAATCATTTGAAGCTAAATCATTTGTGTCGCATGGAATTAAATCTAAGCCTTCTACTTCGCATTGATTTGAAGGTAAAACATGTGTTTCGCATGGATTTGAAGCTAACTCGTTTGTTTCGCATGTAGTTGAAGCTAAATTATGTTTATCATAAGTATCTGAATCTAAACCATCTGTTTCGTAATAATATGAATTTATGAAGCTTAACCAAGTGATTCGCAAGAATTTGAAGCTAAATCACGTGTTTCGCATGGATATGAAGCTAACTCGTTTGTTTCGCCTGTGTTTGAAGCTATATCACTTATATGGCAAACATTTGTAGCTACTTCATTATTGTCGCATAGATTTCAATCTAAGCCTTCTACTTCGCATTGATTTGAAGCTAAATCATGTTTTTCGCTTGGATTTGAAGTTAGCTCGTTTGTTTCGCATGCAGTTGTAGCTAAATAATGTATATCACAAGTATTTGTATCTAAACCATTTGTTTCGCATGGATTTGAAGCTAAACCTTCTACATCGCATTGATTTGCAGCTGAATCATGTGTTTCGCATGGATTTGAAGCTACCTCGTTTGTTCCTACAGCTTTTGAAGCTATATCACTTATATCGCAAGTATTTGAAGCTAAATCATATGTGTCGCATGGATTTATAGCTGAACCGTCTACATCGCATTCATTTGAAGCTAAATCTTGTGTATCGCATGGATTTGAAGCTAAAACTTCTACATCGCATTGATTTGAAGATAAATCGTGTGTTTCGCATAGATTTGAAGTTAACTCGTTTGTTTCGCATGCAGTTGTAGCTAAATAATGTATATCACAAGTATTTGTAGTTAAACCATTTGTTTTGCATGGATTTGAAGCCAAGCCTTCTACTTCGCATTCATTTGAAGCTAAATCATTTGTTTCGCATGGATTTGAAGCTAAGCCACCAACTTCGCATTGATTTGAAGCTATATCATGTGTTTCGCTTGGATTTGAAGCTAACTCGATTGTTTCGCATGCAGTTAAAGCAAAATGATGTATATCACAAGTATTTGAAGCTAAAGCAATTGTTTCGCATGGATTTGAAGCTAAATCTTCTACTTCGCATGGATTTGAAGATAAATCATGTGATTCGCATGGATTTGAAGCTAACTCGATTGTTTCGCTTGCATTTGAATGTATATCACTTATATTGCAATTATCTGAAGATAAATCCTTTGTTTCTCATGTATTTGAAGATAAGCCTTCTACTTCGCATTGATTTGAAGCTAAATCATGTGTCTCATGGATTTGAAGCTAACTCGTTTGTTTCGTCTGCATTTGAAGCTAAGTCATGTATATCACAAGTATTTGAAGCTAAACCATTTGTTTCGCATGATTTCGAAGATAAGCCTTCTACGTCGCATTGATTTGGAGCTAAATCGTGTGATTCGTATGGATTTGAAGCTAAGTCGATTGTTTCGCCTGCATTTGAAGCTATATCACTTATATTCGCAAACATTTGAAGCTAAACCATTCGATTGGCATGGATTTGAAGCTAAGCCTTCTACTTCGCATGAATTTGAAGGTAAATCATGTGTTTCGCTCGGATTTGAAGCTAACTCATTTGTTACGCATGCAGCTGAAGCTAAATTATGTTTACCACAAGTATCTGAATCTAAACCATCTGATTCGTAATAATATGAATTTATGAAGCTTAACCAAGTGAGTCGCAAGAATTTGAAGCTAAATCATGTGTTTCGCATGGATTTGAAGCTAACTCGTTTGTTTCGGCTGCATTTGAAGCTATATCATTTATATCGCAATCATTTGAAGCTAAATCATTTGTGTCGCATGGAATTAAATCTAAGCCTTCTACTTCGCATTGATTTGAAGGTAAAACATGTGTTTCGCATGGATTTGAAGCTAACTCGTTTGTTTCGCATGTAGTTGAAGCTAAATTATGTTTATCATAAGTATCTGAATCTAAACCATCTGTTTCGTAATAATATGAATTTATGAAGCTTAACCAAGTGATTCGCAAGAATTTGAAGCTAAATCACGTGTTTCGCATGGATATGAAGCTAACTCGTTTGTTTCGCCTGTGTTTGAAGCTATATCACTTATATGGCAAACATTTGTAGCTACTTCATTATTGTCGCATAGATTTCAATCTAAGCCTTCTACTTCGCATTGATTTGAAGCTAAATCATGTTTTTCGCTTGGATTTGAAGTTAGCTCGTTTGTTTCGCATGCAGTTGTAGCTAAATAATGTATATCACAAGTATTTGTATCTAAACCATTTGTTCCGCATGGATTTGAAGCTACGCCTTCTACATCGCATTGATTTGAAGCTAAATCATGTGTTTCGCTTGGATTTGAAGCTAACTCGATTGTTTCGCATGCAGTTAAAGCAAAATGATGTATATCACAAGTATTTGAAGCTAAATCAATTGTTTCGCATGGATTTGAAGCTAAATCTTCTACTTCGCATGGATTTGAAGATAAATCATGTGATTCGCATGGATTTGAAGCTAACTCGATTGTTTCGCTTGCATTTGAATGTATATCACTTATATTGCAATTATCTGAAGATAAATCCTTTGTTTCTCATGTATTTGAAGATAAGCCTTCTACTTCGCATTGATTTGAAGCTAAATCATGTGTCTCATGGATTTGAAGCTAACTCGTTTGTTTCGTCTGCATTTGAAGCTAAATCATGTATATCACAAGTATTTGAAGCTAAACCATTTGTTTCGCATGATTTCGAAGATAAGCCTTCTACGTCTTATTGATTTGGAGCTAAATCGTGTGATTCGTATGGATTTGAAGCTAAGTCGATTGTTTCGCCTGCATTTGAAGCTATATCACTTATATTCGCAAACATTTGAAGCTAAACCATTCGATTGGCATGGATTTGAAGCTAAGCCTTCTACTTCGCATGAATTTGAAGGTAAATCATGTGTTTCGCTCGGATTTGAAGCTAACTCATTTGTTTCGCATGCAGCTGAAGCTAAATTATGTTTACCACAAGTATCTGAATCTAAACCATCTGATTCGTAATAATATGAATTTATGAAGCTTAACCAAGTGAGTCGCAAGAATTTGAAGCTAAATCATGTGTTTCGCATGGATTTGAAGCTAACTCGTTTGTTTCGGCTGCATTTGAAGCTATATCATTTATATCGCAATCATTTGAAGCTAAATCATTTGTGTCGCATGGAATTAAATCTAAGCCTTCTACTTCGCATTGATTTGAAGGTAAAACATGTGTTTCGCATGGATTTGAAGCTAACTCGTTTGTTTCGCATGTAGTTGAAGCTAAATGATGTATATCACAAGTATTTGAAGCTAAATCAATTGTTTCGCATGGATTTGAAGCTAACTCGTTTGTTTCGCATGCAGTTGTAGCTAAATAATGTATATCACAAGTATTTGTAGCTAAACTATTTGTTTTGCATGGATTTGAAGCAAAGCCTTCTACTTCGCATTCTTTTGAAGCTAAATCATTTATTTCGCATGGATTTGAATCTAAGCCTTGTCCTTCGAATTGATTTGAAGCTAAATCATGTGTTTCGCATGGATTTGAAACTAACTCGTTTGTTTCGCATGGATTTGAAACTAACTCGTTTGTTTCGCATGTAGTTGTAGCTAAATAATGTATATCACAAGTATTTGTAGCTAAACCATTTGTTTTGCATGGATTTGAAGCTAAGGCTTCTACTTCTCATTCATTTGAAGCTAAATCATGTGTTTCGCATGCAGTTGAAGCTAAGTCATGTCTTCCACAAGTATTTGAATATGAACCATTTGAATTGCATTGATTTGAACCCGAGCCTACTACTTCGCACTGATTTGCAGCTAAATAATGTGTTTCTCATGGATTTGAAGCTAGCACGTTCGTTTCGCCTGTATTCGAAGCTATATCACTTATATCGCAAGTATTTGAAGCTAAATCATGTGTTACGCTTGGACTTGAAGCTAAACCTTCTACATCGCATTGATTTGAAGCTAAATCATGTGTCTGCATGGAATTGAAGCTACCTCGTTTGTTCCTACAGCTTTTGAAGCTATATCACTTATATCGCAAGTATTTGAGCTAAATCATATGTGTCGCATGGATTTGAAGCTGAACCTACTACATCGCACTGATTTGCAGCTAAATAATGTGTTTCGCATGGATTTGAAGCTAAACCTTCCACATCACATGGATTTGAATCTAAATCATGTGTTTGGCATGGATTTGAAGCTAACTCGTTCGTTTCGCCTGTATTTGAAGCTAGATCACTTATATCGCAAGTATTTGAAGCTAAATCATGTGTTTCGCATGGATTTGTAGCTAAACCTTCTACATCGCATTGATTTGCAGCTAAATCATGTGTTTCGCATGAATTTGAAGCTAACTCGTTCGTTTCGCCTCCATTTGAAACTCTATCACTTATATCGCAAGTATTTGAAGCTAAATCATATGTGCCGCATGGATTTGAAGCTGAACCTACTACATCGCACTGATTTGCAGCTAAATAATGTGTTTCGCATGGATTTGAAGCTAAACCTTCTACATCCCATGGATTTGAATCTAAATCATGTGTTTGGCATGGATTTGAAGCTAACTCGTTCGTTTCGCCTGTATTTGAAGCTAGATCACTTATATCGCAAGTATTTGAAGCTAAATCATGTGTTTCGCATGGATTTGAAACTAAAAATTCTACTTCGCATTGATTTGAAGCTAAATCATTTGATCGCATGGAATTGAAGCTACCTAGTTTGATCCTCCTGCTTTTGAAGCTATATCACTTATATCGGATGGATTTGAAGCTGAACCTACTACATCGCATTGACTTGAAGCTAAATCTTGTGTATCGCATGGATTTGAAGCAAACCATCTACATCGCTTTGATGTGAATCTTAATCATGTGTTTCGCATGGATTTGATGCTGAGCCTTCTACTTCGCATTCATTTGAAGCAAAATCATTTGTTTCGTATGGATTTGAATCTAATCCATGTCCTTCGAATTGATTTCAAGCTAAATCATGTGTTTCGTAAGGATTTGAAGCTAAACCTTCTACATCGCATTGATTTGAAGCTAAACCTTCTACCTCTTATTGATTTGAAGCTAAACCTTCGAGATCGCATTGATTTGAAGCTAAACCTTCGACATCGCATTGATTTGAAGATAAATCGTGTGTTTCGCATGGATTTGAAGCTAACTCGTTTGTTCCTCTTGCTTTTGAAGCTATATCACTTATATCGCATGGATTTGAAGCTGAACCTACTACATCGCATTGATTTGAAGCTAAATCTTGTGTATCGCATGGATTTGAAGCAAACCATCTACATCGCATTAATTTGAAGCTTAATCATGTGTCTCGCATGGAATTGAAGCTACCTCGTTTGTTCCTGCAGCTTTTGAAGCTATATCACTTATATCGCAAGTATTTGAGCTAAATCATACGTGTCGCATGGATTTGAAGCTGAACCTACTACATCGCATTGATTTGAAGCTAAATCTTGTGTATCGCATGGATTTGAAGCTAAACCTTCTACATCGCATTGATTTGAAGCTGAATCATTTGTTTCGCATGGATTTGAATCTAAGCCTTCTCCTTCGAATTGATTTGAAGCTAAATCATGTGTTTCGTATGGATTTGAAGCTAAACCTTCTACATCGCATTGATCTGAAGCTAAACCTTCTACATTCTATTGATTTGAAGCTAAACCTTCTACATCGCATTGATTTGAAGCTAAATCATGTGTTTCGCTTGGATTTGAAGCTAACTCGATTGTTTCGCATGCAGTTAAAGCAAAATGATGTATATCACAAGTATTTGAAGCTAAATCAATTGTTTCGCATGGATTTGAAGCTAAATCTTCTACTTCGCATGGATTTGAAGATAAATCATGTGATTCGCATGGATTTGAAGCTAACTCGATTGTTTCGCTTGCATTTGAATGTATATCACTTATATTGCAATTATCTGAAGATAAATCCTTTGTTTCTCATGTATTTGAAGATAAGCCTTCTACTTCGCATTGATTTGAAGCTAAATCATGTGTCTCATGGATTTGAAGCTAACTCGTTTGTTTCGTCTGCATTTGAAGCTAAATCATGTATATCACAAGTATTTGAAGCTAAACCATTTGTTTCGCATGATTTCGAAGATAAGCCTTCTACGTCTTATTGATTTGGAGCTAAATCGTGTGATTCGTATGGATTTGAAGCTAAGTCGATTGTTTCGCCTGCATTTGAAGCTATATCACTTATATTCGCAAACATTTGAAGCTAAACCATTCGATTGGCATGGATTTGAAGCTAAGCCTTCTACTTCGCATGAATTTGAAGGTAAATCATGTGTTTCGCTCGGATTTGAAGCTAACTCATTTGTTTCGCATGCAGCTGAAGCTAAATTATGTTTACCACAAGTATCTGAATCTAAACCATCTGATTCGTAATAATATGAATTTATGAAGCTTAACCAAGTGAGTCGCAAGAATTTGAAGCTAAATCATGTGTTTCGCATGGATTTGAAGCTAACTCGTTTGTTTCGGCTGCATTTGAAGCTATATCATTTATATCGCAATCATTTGAAGCTAAATCATTTGTGTCGCATGGAATTAAATCTAAGCCTTCTACTTCGCATTGATTTGAAGGTAAAACATGTGTTTCGCATGGATTTGAAGCTAACTCGTTTGTTTCGCATGTAGTTGAAGCTAAATGATGTATATCACAAGTATTTGAAGCTAAATCAATTGTTTCGCATGGATTTGAAGCTAACTCGTTTGTTTCGCATGCAGTTGTAGCTAAATAATGTATATCACAAGTATTTGTAGCTAAACTATTTGTTTTGCATGGATTTGAAGCAAAGCCTTCTACTTCGCATTCTTTTGAAGCTAAATCATTTATTTCGCATGGATTTGAATCTAAGCCTTGTCCTTCGAATTGATTTGAAGCTAAATCATGTGTTTCGCATGGATTTGAAACTAATTCGTTTGTTTCGCATGGATTTGAAACTAACTCGTTTGTTTCGCATGTAGTTGTAGCTAAATAATGTATATCACAAGTATTTGAAGCTAAATCATTTGTTTCTCATATATTGGAAGATCATCCTTCTACTTCGCATGGATTTGAAGCTAACTCGATAGTTTCGCATGCAGTTGAAGCTAAATCATGTATGTCACCAGTATTTGAAGCTAAAGCATTTGTTCCGCATGGATTTGAAGCTAAGCCTTCTACTTCGCACTGATTTGAAGCTAAATCATGTGTTTCGCTTGGATTTGACGCTAACTCGTTTGTTTCGCATGCAGTTGAAGCTAAATCATGTATAGAACATGTATTTGAAGCTAAACCATTCGTTTCGGATGGATTTGAAGCTAAGCCTTCTACTTCGCATGAATTTGAAGCTGAATCATGTATGTCGCTTGGATTTGAAGCTAACTCGCTTGTTTCGCCTGCATTCGAAGCTATATCACATATATGCGCAACTATTTGAAGCTCAATCATTCGTTCCGCATGGATTTGAGTTAATCCTACTACTTCGCATTGATTTGATGCTAAATCGTGTGTTTTGCTTGGATTTGAAACTATCTCGTTTGTTTCGCATGCATTTGCAGGTATATCACTTATATTCGCAAGTATTTGAAACTAAATCATTCGTTTCGCATGGATTTGAAGCTAAGCCACCAACTTCGCATTGATTTGAAGCTAAATCATGTGTTTCGCATGGATTTGAAGCTAACTCGTTCGTTTTGCCTGCATTTGAAGCTAAACCATGTGTTTCGCATGAATTTGAATCTAAATCATGTGTTTAACATGGATTTGTAGCTAACTCGTTTGTTTCGCCTACATTTGAAGCAAACTCATGTATATCACAAGTATTTGAACCAAATCATTTGCTTCGCATTGATTTGAAGCTAAGCCTTCTACTCCGCATTGATTTGAAGTTAAATCATGTGTTTCGCTTGGATTTTGGGCTAACTCGTTTGTTTCGCATCCAGTTGAAGCGAAGTCATGTATATCACAAGTATTTGAAGCTAAACCATTTGTTTCGAATGGATTTGAAGCTAAGCCTTCTACTTCGCATTCATATCAAGCTAAATCATGTCTTTCGCATGGATTTGAATCTAAGCATTGTACTTCGAATTCATTTGAAGCTAAATCATGTGTTTCGCATGGATTTGAAGCTAAACCTTCTACATCGCATTGATTTGCAGCTGAATCATGTGTTTCGCATGGATTTGAAGCTACCTAGTTTGTTCCTACAGCTTTTGAAGCTATATCACTTATATCGCAAGTATTTGAAGCTAAATCATATGTGTCGCATGGATTTATAGCTGAACCGTCTACATCGCATTCATTTGAAGCTAAATCTTGTGTATCGCATGGATTTGAAGCTAAAACTTCTACATCGCATTGATTTGAAGATAAATCGTGTGTTTCGCATAGATTTGAAGTTAACTCGTTTGTTTCGCATGCAGTTGTAGCTAAATAATGTATATCACAAGTATTTGTAGTTAAACCATTTGTTTTGCATGG
The DNA here is from genome assembly GCF_051020955.1 of Megalopta genalis. Taxonomy (NCBI): domain Eukaryota; kingdom Metazoa; phylum Arthropoda; class Insecta; order Hymenoptera; family Halictidae; genus Megalopta; species Megalopta genalis. The sequence continues at coordinate 99,798 of NW_027476663.1, read as the reverse complement.
ATTTGAAGCCAAGCCTTCTACTTCGCATTCATTTGAAGCTAAATCATTTGTTTCGCATGGATTTGAAGCTAAGCCACCAACTTCGCATTGATTTGAAGCTATATCATGTGTTTCGCTTGGATTTGAAGCTAACTCGATTGTTTCGCATGCAGTTAAAGCAAAATGATGTATATCACAAGTATTTGAAGCTAAAGCAATTGTTTCGCATGGATTTGAAGCTAAATCTTCTACTTCGCATGGATTTGAAGATAAATCATGTGATTCGCATGGATTTGAAGCTAACTCGATTGTTTCGCTTGCATTTGAATGTATATCACTTATATTGCAATTATCTGAAGATAAATCCTTTGTTTCTCATGTATTTGAAGATAAGCCTTCTACTTCGCATTGATTTGAAGCTAAATCATGTGTCTCATGGATTTGAAGCTAACTCGTTTGTTTCGTCTGCATTTGAAGCTAAGTCATGTATATCACAAGTATTTGAAGCTAAACCATTTGTTTCGCATGATTTCGAAGATAAGCCTTCTACGTCGCATTGATTTGGAGCTAAATCGTGTGATTCGTATGGATTTGAAGCTAAGTCGATTGTTTCGCCTGCATTTGAAGCTATATCACTTATATTCGCAAACATTTGAAGCTAAACCATTCGATTGGCATGGATTTGAAGCTAAGCCTTCTACTTCGCATGAATTTGAAGGTAAATCATGTGTTTCGCTCGGATTTGAAGCTAACTCATTTGTTACGCATGCAGCTGAAGCTAAATTATGTTTACCACAAGTATCTGAATCTAAACCATCTGATTCGTAATAATATGAATTTATGAAGCTTAACCAAGTGAGTCGCAAGAATTTGAAGCTAAATCATGTGTTTCGCATGGATTTGAAGCTAACTCGTTTGTTTCGGCTGCATTTGAAGCTATATCATTTATATCGCAATCATTTGAAGCTAAATCATTTGTGTCCCATGGAATTAAATCTAAGCCTTCTACTTCGCATTGATTTGAAGGTAAAACATGTGTTTCGCATGGATTTGAAGCTAACTCGTTTGTTTCGCATGTAGTTGAAGCTAAATTATGTTTATCATAAGTATCTGAATCTAAACCATCTGTTTCGTAATAATATGAATTTATGAAGCTTAACCAAGTGATTCGCAAGAATTTGAAGCTAAATCACGTGTTTCGCATGGATATGAAGCTAACTCGTTTGTTTCGCCTGTGTTTGAAGCTATATCACTTATATGGCAAACATTTGTAGCTACTTCATTATTGTCGCATAGATTTCAATCTAAGCCTTCTACTTCGCATTGATTTGAAGCTAAATCATGTTTTTCGCTTGGATTTGAAGTTAGCTCGTTTGTTTCGCATGCAGTTGTAGCTAAATAATGTATATCACAAGTATTTGTATCTAAACCATTTGTTTCGCATGGATTTGAAGCTACGCCTTCTACATCGCATTGATTTGAAGCTAAATCATGTGTTTCGCTTGGAATTGAAGCCACCTCGTTTGTTCCTCCAGCTTTTGAAGCTATATCACTTATATCGCAAGTATTTGAAGCTAAATCATATGTGTCGCATGGATTTGAAGCTGAACCTTCTACATCGCATTGATTTGAAGCTAAATCTTGTGTATCGCATGGATTTGAAGCTAAACCTTCTACATCACATTGATTAGCAGCTATATCATGTGTTTCGCATGGATTTGAAGCTAACTCGTTCGTTTTGCCTGCAGTTGAATCTACATCACTTATATCGCAAGTGTTTGAAGATAAATCATGTGTATCGCGTGGATTTTTAAGCTAACTCTTTTGATTAGTCTGCATTTGAAGCTATATCACTTATACCCCAAGTGTTTGAAGCTAAATCATTTGTTTCGCGTGGATTTGAAGCTAAACCTTCTACATCGCATTGATTAGAAGCTAAATCATATGTCTCGCATGGATTTGAAGCTAACTCGTTCGTTTCGCCTCCATTTGAAACTATGTCACTTATATCGCAAGTTTTTGAAGATACGCCTTCTACTTCGCATTGATTTGAATCTAAATCATTTGTTTCGCATGGAATTGAAGCCACCTCGTTTGTTCCTCCAGCTTTTGAAGCTATGTCACTTATATCGCAAGTATTTGAAGCTAAATCATATGTGTCGCATGGAATTGAAGCTGAACCTACTACATCGCATTGACTTGAAGCTAAATCTTGTGTATGGCATGGATTTGAAGCTAAACCTTCTACATCGCATTGATTTGAAGCTAAATCATGTGTATCGCATGGATTTGAAGTTAACTCGTTTGTTTCGCATGCAGTTGTAGCTAAATAATGTATATCACAAGTATTTGTAGTTAAACCATTTGTTTTGCATGGATTTGAAGCTAAGCCTTCTACTTCGCATTCATTTGAAGCTAAATCATTTGTTTCGCATGGAATTGAAGCCACCTCGTTTGTTCCTCCAGCTTTTGAATCTATATCACTTATATCGCAAGTATTTGAAGCTAAATCATATGTGTCGCATGGATTTGAAGCTGAACCTTCTACATCGCATTGATATGAAGCTAAATCTTGTGTATCGCATGGATTTGAAGCTAAACCTTCTACATCACATTGATTAGCAGCTATATCATGTGTTTCGCATGGATTTGAAACTAACTCGTTCGTTTTGCCTGCAGTTGAATCTACATCACTTATATCGCAAGTGTTTGAACATAAATCATGTGTTTCGCATGGATTTGAAGCTAACTCGTTTGTTTCGGCTGCATTTGAAGCTATATCATTTATATCGCAATCATTTGAAGCTAAATCATTTGTGTCGCATGGAATTAAATCTAAGCCTTCTACTTCGCATTGATTTGAAGGTAAAACATGTGTTTCGCTCGGATTTGAAGCTAACTCGTTTGTTTCGCATGTAGTTGAAGCTAAATTATGTTTATCATAAGTATCTGAATCTAAACCATCTGTTTCGTAATAATATGAATTTATGAAGCTTAACCAAGTGATTCGCAAGAATTTGAAGCTAAATCACGTGTTTCGCATGGATATGAAGCTAACTCGTTTGTTTCGCCTGTGTTTGAAGCTATATCACTTATATGGCAAACATTTGTAGCTACTTCATTATTGTCGCATAGATTTCAATCTAAGCCTTCTACTTCGCATTGATTTGAAGCTAAATCATGTTTTTCGCTTGGATTTGAAGTTAGCTCGTTTGTTTCGCATGCAGTTGTAGCTAAATAATGTATATCACAAGTATTTGTATCTAAACCATTTGTTTCGCATGGATTTGAAGCTACGCCTTCTACTTCGCATTGATTTGAAGCTAAATCATTTGTTTCGCATGGAATTGAAGCCACCTCGTTTGTTCCTCCAGCTTTTGAAGCTATATCACTTATATCGCAAGTATTTGAAGCTAAATCATATGTGTCGCATGGATTTGAAGCTGAACCTTCTACATCGCATTGATTTGAAGCTAGATCTTGTGTATCGCATGGATTTGAAGCTAAACCTTCTACATCACATTGATTAGCAGCTATATCATGTGTTTCGCATGGATTTGAAGCTAACTCGTTCGTTTTGCCTGCAGTTGAATCTACATCACTTATATCGCAAGTGTTTGAAGATAAATCATGTGTATCGCGTGGATTTTTAAGCTAACTCTTTTGATTAGTCTGCATTTGAAGCTATATCACTTATACCCCAAGTGTTTGAAGCTAAATCATTTGTTTCGCGTGGATTTGAAGCTAAACCTTCTACATCGCATTGATTAGAAGCTAAATCATGTGTCTCGCATGGATTTGAAGCTAACTCGTTCGTTTCGCCTCCATTTGAAACTATGTCACTTATATCGCAAGTTTTTGAAGATACGCCTTCTACTTCGCATTGATTTGAAGCTAAATCATTTGTTTCGCATGGAATTGAAGCCACCTCGTTTGTTCCTCCAGCTTTTGAAGCTATGTCACTTATATCGCAAGTATTTGAAGCTAAATCATATGTGTCGCATGGAATTGAAGCTGAACCTACTACATCGCATTGACTTGAAGCTAAATCTTGTGTATGGCATGGATTTGAAGCTAAACCTTCTACATCGCATTGATTTGAAGCTAAATCATGTGTATCGCATGGATTTGAAGTTAACTCGTTTGTTTCGCATGCAGTTGTAGCTAAATAATGTATATCACAAGTATTTGCAGTTAAACCATTTGTTTTGCATGGATTTGAAGCTAAGCCTTCTACTTCGCATTCATTTGAAGCTAAATCATTTGTTTCGCATGGAATTGAAGCCACCTCGTTTGTTCCTCCAGCTTTTGAATCTATATCACTTATATCGCAAGTATTTGAAGCTAAATCATATGTGTCGCATGGATTTGAAGCTGAACCTTCTACATCGCATTGATATGAAGCTAAATCTTGTGTATCGCATGGATTTGAAGCTAAACCTTCTACATCACATTGATTAGCAGCTATATCATGTGTTTCGCATGGATTTGAAACTAACTCGTTCGTTTTGCCTGCAGTTGAATCTACATCACTTATATCGCAAGTGTTTGAACATAAATCATGTGTATCGCTTGGATTTTTAAGCTAACTCGTTTGATTAGTCTACATTTGAAGCTATATCACTTATACCCAAAATGTTTGAAGCTAAATCATTTGTTTCGCGTGGGTTTGAAGCTAAACCTTCTACATCGCATTGATGAGAAGCTAAATCATGTGTTTTGCATGCAGATGAAGCTAAATCATGTCTTTCACAAGTATTTGAAGATGAACCATTTGAATTGCATTGATTTGAACCCGAGCCTTCTACTTCGCACTGATTTGCAGCTAAATAATGTGTTTCGCATGGATTTGAAGCTAACTCGTTCGTTTTGCTTGCAGTTGAATCTACATCACTTATATCGCAAGTATTTGAAGCTAAATCATATGTGTCGCATGGAATTGAAGCTGAACCTACTACATCGCATTGATTTGAAGCTAAATCTTGTGTATCGCATGGATTTGAAGCTAAACCTTCTACATCGCATTGATTTGAAGCTAAATCATTTGTTTCGCATGGATTTGAATCTAAGCCTTCTCCTTCGAATTGATTTGAAGCTAAATCATGTGTTTCGTATGGATTTGAAGCTAAACCTTCTACATCGCATTGAATTGAAGCTAAACCTTCTACATTCTATTGATTTGAAGCTAAACCTTCTACCTCATATTGTTTTGAAGCTAAACCTTCTACTTCGCATTGATTTGCAGCTAAATCATGTGTCTCGCATGGATTTGAAGCTAACTCGTTCGTTTCACCTCCATTTGAAACTATGCCACTTATATCGCAAGTATTTAAAGCTAAATCATATGTGCCGCATGGATTTGAAGCTGAACCTACTACATCGCATTGATTTGAAGCTAAATCTTGTGTATCGCATGGATTCGAAGCTAAACCTTCTACATCGCATTGATTTGAAGCTAAATCATTTGTTTCGCATGGATTTCAATCTAAGCCTTGTCCTTCGAATTGATTTGAAGCTAAATCATGTGTTTCGTATGGATTTGAAGCTAAACCTTCTACATCGCATTGATTAGAAGCTAAATCATGTGTCTCGCATGGATTTGAAGCTAACTCGTTCGTTTCGCCTCCATTTGAAACTATGTCACTTATATCGCAAGTTTTTGAAGATACGCCTTCTACTTCGCATTGATTTGAAGCTAAATCATTTGTTTCGCATGGAATTGAAGCCACCTCGTTTGTTCCTCCAGCTTTTGAAGCTATATCACTTATACCGCAAGTATTTGAAGCTAAATCATATGTGTCGCATGGATTTGAAGCTGAACCTTCTACATCGCATTGATTTGAAGCTAAATCTTGTGTATCGCATGGATTTGAAGCTAAACCTTCTACATCACATTGATTAGCAGCTATATCATGTGTTTCGCATGGATTTGAAGCTAACTCGTTCGTTTTGCCTGCAGTTGAATCTACATCACTTATATCGCAAGTGTTTGAAGATAAATCATGTGTATCGCGTGGATTTTTAAGCTAACTCTTTTGATTAGTCTGCATTTGAAGCTATATCACTTATACCCCAAGTGTTTGAAGCTAAATCATTTGTTTCGCGTGGATTTGAAGCTAAACCTTCTACATCGCATTGATTAGAAGCTAAATCATGTGTCTCGCATGGATTTGAAGCTAACTCGTTCGTTTCGCCTCCATTTGAAACTATGTCACTTATATCGCAAGTTTTTGAAGATACGCCTTCTACTTCGCATTGATTTGAAGCTAAATCATTTGTTTCGCATGGAATTGAAGCCACCTCGTTTGTTCCTCCAGCTTTTGAAGCTATGTCACTTATATCGCAAGTATTTGAAGCTAAATCATATGTGTCGCATGGAATTGAAGCTGAACCTACTACATCGCATTGACTTGAAGCTAAATCTTGTGTATGGCATGGATTTGAAGCTAAACCTTCTACATCGCATTGATTTGAAGCTAAATCATGTGTATCGCATGGATTTGAAGTTAACTCGTTTGTTTCGCATGCAGTTGTAGCTAAATAATGTATATCACAAGTATTTGTAGTTAAACCATTTGTTTTGCATGGATTTGAAGCTAAGCCTTCTACTTCGCATTCATTTGAAGCTAAATCACTTGTTTCGCATGGATTTGAATCTAAGCCTTGCCCTTCGAATTGATTTGAAGCTAAATCATTTGTTTCGTATGGATTTGAAGCTAAACCTTCTACATCGCATTGATTTGAAGCTAAACCTTCTATATTCTATTGATTTGAAGCTAAACCTTCTACCTCTTATTGATTTGAAGCTAAACCTTCTACATCGCATTGATTTGAAGATAAATCGTGTGTTTCGCATAGATTTGAAGCTAACTCGTTAGTTTCGTATGCAGTTGTAGCTAAATAATGTATATCACAAGTATTTGTAGCTAAACCAATTGTTTCGCATGGATTTGAAGCTACGCCTTCCACTTCGCATTGATTTGAAGCTAAATCATTTGTTTCGCATGGAATTGAAGCCACCTCGTTTGTTCCTGCAGCTGTTGAAGCTATATCACTTATATCGCAAGTATTTGAAGCTAAATCATATGTGTCGCATGGAATTGAAGCTGAACCTACTACATCGCATTGACTTGAAGCTAAATCTTGTGTATGGCATGGATTTGAAGCTAAACCTTCTACATCGCATTGATTTGAAGCTAAATCATGTGTATCGCATGGAATTGAAGGTACCTCGTTTGTTCCTCCAGCTTTTGAAACTATATCACTTATACCCCAAGTGTTTGAAGCTAAATCATTTGTTTCGCGTGGATTTGAAGCTAAACCTTCTACATCGCATTGATTAGAAGCTAAATCATGTGTCTCGCATGGATTTGAAGCTAACTCGTTCGTTTCGCCTCCATTTGAAACTATGTCACTTATATCGCAAGTTTTTGAAGATACGCCTTCTACTTCGCATTGATTTGAAGCTAAATCATTTGTTTCGCATGGAATTGAAGCCACCTCGTTTGTTCCTCCAGCTTTTGAAGCTATATCACTTATATCGCAAGTATTTGAAGCTAAATCATATGTGTCGCATGGATTTGAAGCTGAACCTTCTACATCGCATTGATTTGAAGCTAAATCTTGTGTATCGCATGGATTTGAAGCTAAACCTTCTACATCACATTGATTAGCAGCTATATCATGTGTTTCGCATGGATTTGAAGCTAACTCGTTCGTTTTGCCTGCAGTTGAATCTACATCACTTATATCGCAAGTGTTTGAAGATAAATCATGTGTATCGCGTGGATTTTTAAGCTAACTCTTTTGATTAGTCTGCATTTGAAGCTATATCACTTATACCCCAAGTGTTTGAAGCTAAATCATTTGTTTCGCGTGGATTTGAAGCTAAACCTTCTACATCGCATTGATTAGAAGCTAAATCATGTGTCTCACATGGATTTGAAGCTAACTCGTTCGTTTCGCCTCCATTTGAAACTATGTCACTTATATCGCAAGTTTTTGAAGATACGCCTTCTACTTCGCATTGATTTGAAGCTAAATCATTTGTTTCGCATGGAATTGAAGCCACCTCGTTTGTTCCTCCAGCTTTTGAAGCTATATCACTTATATCGCAAGTATTTGAAGCTAAATCATATGTGTCGCATGGAATTGAAGCTGAACCTACTACATCGCATTGACTTGAAGCTAAATCTTGTGTATGGCATGGATTTGAAGCTAAACCTTCTACATCGCATTGATTTGAAGCTAAATCATGTGTATCGCATGGATTTGAAGTTAACTCGTTTGTTTCGCATGCAGTTGTAGCTAAATAATGTATATCACAAGTATTTGTAGTTAAACCATTTGTTTTGCATGGATTTGAAGCTAAGCCTTCTACTTCGCATTCATTTGAAGCTAAATCACTTGTTTCGCATGGATTTGAATCTAAGCCTTGCCCATCGAATTGATTTGAAGCTAAATCATGTGTTTCGTATGGATTTGAAGCTAAACCTTCTACATCGCATTGATTTGAAGCTAAACCTTCTATATTCTATTGATTTGAAGCGAAACCTTCTACCTCTTATTGATTTGAAGCTAAACCTTCTACATCGCATTGATTTCAAGATAAATCGTGTGTTTCGCATAGATTTGAAGCTAACTCGTTAGTTTCGCATGCAGTTGTAGCTAAATAATGTATATCACAAGTATTTGTAGCTAAACCAATTGTTTCGCATGGATTTGAAGCTACGCCTTCCACTTCGCATTGATTTGAAGCTAAATCATTTGTTTCGCATGGAATTGAAGCCACCTCGTTTGTTCCTGCAGCTGTTGAAGCTATATCACTTATATCGCAAGTATTTGAAGCTAAATCATATGTGTCGCATGGAATTGAAGCTGAACCTACTACATCGCATTGACTTGAAGCTAAATCTTGTGTATGGCATGGATTTGAAGCTAAACCTTCTACATCGCATTGATTTGAAGCTAAATCATGTGTATCGCATGGATTTGAAGTTACCTCGTTTGTTTCGCATGCAGTTGTAGCTAAATAATGTATATCACAAGTATTTGTAGTTAAACCATTTGTTTTGCATGGATTTGAAGCTAAGCTTTCTACTTCGCATTCATTTGAAGCTAAATCACTTGTTTCGCATGGATTTGAATCTAAGCCTTGCCGTTCGAATTGATTTGAAGCTAAATCATGTGTTTCGTATGGATTTGAAGCTAAACCTTCTACATCGCATTGATTTGAAGCTAAACCTTCTATATTCTATTGATTTGAAGCTAAACCTTCTACCTCTTATTGATTTGAAGCTAAACCTTCTACATCGCATTGATTTGAAGATAAATCGTGTGTTTCGCATAGATTTGAAGCTAACTCGTTAGTTTCGCATGCAGTTGTAGCTAAATAATGTATATCACAAGTATTTGTAGCTAAACCAATTGTTTCGCATGGATTTGAAGCTACGCCTTCCACTTCGCATTGATTTGAAGCTAAATCATTTGTTTCGCATGGAATTGAAGCCACCTCGTTTGTTCCTGCAGCTGTTGAAGCTATATCACTTATATCGCAAGTATTTGAAGCTAAATCATATGTGTCACATGGATTTGAAGCTGAACCTTCTACATCGCATTGATTTGAAGCTAAATCTTGTGTATCGCATGGATTTGAAGCTAACTCGTTCGTTTTGCTTGCAGTTGAATCTACATCACTTATATCGCAAGTATTTGAAGCTAGATCATATGTGTCGCATGGATTTGAAGCTGAACCTACTACATCGCATTGAATTGAAGCTAAATCTTGTGTATGGCATGGATTTGAAGCTAAACCTTCTACATCGCATTGATTTGAAGCTAAATCATGTGTATCGCATCGATTTGAAGTTAACTCGTTTGTTTCGCACGCAGTTGTAGCTAAATAATGTATATCACAAGTATTTGTAGTTAAACCATTTGTTTTGCATGGATTTGAAGCCAAGCCTTCTACTTCGCATTCATTTGAAGCTAAATCATTTGTTTCGCATGGATTTGAATCTAAGCCTTGTCCTTCGAATTGATTTGAAGCTAAATCATGTGTTTCGCATGGATTTGAAACTAACTCGATTGTTTCGCATGCAGTTAAAGCAAAATGATGTATATCACAAGTATTTGAGGCTAAATCAATTGTTTCGCATGGATTTGAAGCTAAATCTTCTACTTCGCATGGATTTGAAGATAAATCATGTGTTTCGCATTGATTTGAAGCTAAATCATGTGTTTTGCATGCAGTTGAAGCTAAATCATGTCTGTCACAAGTATTTGAAGATGAACCATTTGAATTGCATTGATTTGAAACCGAGCCTACTACTTCGCACTTATTTGCAGCTAAATAATGTGTTTCGCATGGATTTGAAGCTAAACCTTCCACATCGCAATAATTTGAAGCTAAATGATGTGTATCGCATGGATTTGAAGCTGACTTGTTCGTTTCGCATGCAGTTGTAGCTAAATAATGTATATCACAAGTATTTGTAGCTAAACCATTTGTTTTGCATGGCTTTGAAGCTACGCCTTCTACTTCGCATTGATTTGAAGCTAAATCATTTATTTCGCATGGAATTGATGCCACCTCGTTTGTTCCTCCAGCTTTTGAAGCTATATCACTTATATCGCAAGTATTTGAAGCTAAATCATATGTGTCGCATGGATTTGAAGCTAACTCGTTAGTTTCGCATGCAGTTGTAGCTAAATAATCTATATCACAATTATTTGTAGCTAAACCATTTGTTTCGCATGGATTTGAAGCTACGCCTTCTACTTCGCATTGATTTGAAGCTAAATCATTTATTTCGCATGGAATTGATGCCACCTCGTTTGTTCCTCCAGCTTTTGAAGCTATATCACTTATATCGCAAGTATTTGAAGCTAAATCATATGTGTCGCATGGAATTGAAGCTGAACCTACTACATAGCATTGATTTGAAGCTAAATCTTGTGTATCGCATGGATTTGAAGCTAAACCTTCTACATCGCATTGATTTGAGGATAAATCATTTGTTTCGCATGGATTTGAATCTAAGCCTTGTCCTTCGAATTGATTTGAAGCTAAATCATGTGTTTCGTATGGATTTGAAGCTAAGCCTTCTACTTCGCATTCATTTGAAGCTAACTCGTTAGTTCCGCATGCAGTTGTAGCTAAATAATGTATATCACAAGTATTTGTAACTAAACGATTTGTTTCTCATGGATTTGAAGCTACGCCTTCTACTTCGCATTCTTTTGAAGCTAAATCATTTGTTTCGCATGGATTTGAATCTAAGCATTGTACTTCGAATTCATTTGAAGCTAAATCATGTGTTTCGCATGGATTTGAAGCTAAACCTTCTACATCGCATTGATTTGCACCTGAATCATGTGTTTCGCATGGATTTGAAGCTACCTCGTTTGTTCCTACAGCTTTCGAAGCTATATCACTTATATCGCAAGTATTTGAATCTAAATCATATGTGTCGCATGGATTTATAGCTGAACCGACTACATCGCATTCATTTGAAGCTAAATCTTGTGTATCGCATGGATTTGAAGCTAAACCTTCTACATCGCATTGATTTGAAGATAAATCGTGTGTTTCGCATAGATTTGAAGCTATCTCGTTTGTTCCTGCTGCTTTTGAAGCTATATCACTTATATCGCATGGATTTGAAGCTGAACCTACTACATCGCATTGATTTGAAGCTTAATCATGTGTATCGCATGGATTTGAAGCTAAACCTTCTACATCACATTGATTTGCAGCTAAATCATGTGTTTCGCATGGATTTGAAGCTAACTCGTTCGTTTCGCATGCAGTTGTAGCTAAATAATGTATATCACAAGTATTTGTATCTAAACCATTTGTTTTGCATGGATTTGAAGCTAATTCTTCTACTTCGCATTCATTTGAAGCTAAATCATTTGTTTCGCATGGATTTGAATCTAAGCCTTGTCCTTCGAATTGATTTGAAGCTAAATCATGTGTTTCGTTTGGATTTGAAGCTAAACCTTCTAATTCGCATTGATTTGAAGTTAAATCATTTGTTTCGCATGGAATTGATGCATCCTCGTTTGTTCCACCAGCTTTTGAAGCTATATCACTTATATCGCAAGTATTTGATGCTAAATCATATGTGTCGCATGGATTTGAAGCTGAACCTACTACATCGCATTGATTTGAAGCTAAATCTTGTGTATCGCATGGATTTGAAGCTAAACCTTCCACATCGCATTGATTTGAAGCTAAATCATGTGTATCGCATGGATTTGAAGATAACTCGTTAGTTTCGCATGCAGTTGTAGCTAAATAAAGTATATCACAAGTATTTGTAGCTAAACCATTCGTTTCGCATGGATTTGAAGCTACGCCTTCTACTTCGCATTGATTTGAAGCCTTAAGCATTTGTTTCGCATGGATTTGAATCTAAGCATTGTACTTCGAATTGATTTGAATCTCAATCATGTGTTTCGTATGGATTTGAAGCTGAACCTTCTACATCGCATTGATTTGAAGCTAAATCATGTGTCTCGCATGGAATTGAAGCTACCTCGTTTGTTCCTACAGCTTTTGAAGCTATATCAATTATATCGCAAGTATTTGAAGCTAAATCATATGTGTCGCATGGATTTGTAGCTGAACCTACTACATCGTATTCATTTGAAGCTAAATCTTGTGTATCGCATGCATTTGAAGCTAAACCTTCTACATCGCATTGATTTGAAGATAAATCGTGTGTTTCGCATAGATTTGAAGCTAACTCGTTAGTTTCGCATGCAGTTGTAGTTAAATAATGTATATCACAAGTATTTGTAGCTAAACCATTTGTTTCGAATGGATTTGAAGCTACGCCTTCTACTTCGCATTGATTTGAAGCTAAATCTTGTATATCGTATGGATTTGAAGCAAACTATCTACATCGCATTGATTTGAAGCTTAATCATGTGTATCGCGTGGATTTGAAGTTAAACCATCTACATCACATTGATTTGCAGCTAAATCATGAGTTTCGCATGGATTTGAAGCTAACTCGTTCGTTTCGCATGCAGTTGTAGCTAAATAATGTATATCACAAGTATCTGTAGCTAAACCATTTGTTTTGCATGGATTTGAAGCTAATACTTCTACTTCGCATTCATTTGAAGCTAAATCATTTGTTTCGCATGGATTTGAATCTAAGCCTTGTCCTTCGAATTGATTTGAAGCTAAACCTACTACATTCTATTGATTTGAAGCTAAACCTTCTACCTCTTATTGTTTTGAAGCTAAACCTTCTACATCGCATTGATTTGCAGCTAAATCATGTGTTTCGCATGGATTTGAAGCTAAACCTTCTACATTGCACAGATTTGCAGCTGATTCATGTGTTTCGCATGGATTTGAAGCTATCTCATCCGTTTCTCCTGTATTCGAAGCTATATCACTTATATCGCAAATATTTGAAGCTAAATCATGTGTTACACTTGGGTATGAAGCTAAACCTTATACATCGCATTGATTTGAAGCTAAATCATGTGTCTCGCATGGAATTGAAGCTACCTCGTTTGTTCCTCCTGCTTTTGAAGCTATATCACTTATATCGCATGGATTTGAAGCTGAACCTACTACATCGCATTGATTTGAAGCTAAATCATGTGTTTCGCATGGATTTGAAGATAACTAGTTCGTTGCGCATGCAGTTAAATCTAAATAACGTATATCACAAGTATGTGTATCTAAACATTTTGATTCGCATGGATTTGAAGCTAAGCCTTCTACTTCGCATTAATTGGAAGATAAATCACGTGTTTTGCATGGATTTGAAGCAAAACCTTCTACATCGCAAGTATTTGAAACTAAATCATATGTGTCGCATGGATTTGTAGCTGAACCTACTACATCGCATTCATTTGAAGCTAAATCTTGTGTATCGCATGGATTTGAAGCTAAACCTTCTACATCGCATTGATTTGAAGATAAATCGTGTGTTTCGCATAGATTTGAAGCTAACTCGTTTGTTCCTCCTGCTTTTGAAGCTATATCACTTATATCGCAAGTATTTGAAGCTAAATCATATGTGTCGCATGGATTTGAAGCTGAACCTTCTACATCGCATTGATTTGAAGCTAAATCTTGTGTATCGCATGGATTTGAAGCTAAACCTTCTACATCGCATTGATTTGCAGCTGATTCATGTGTTTCGCATGGATTTGAAGCTATCTCGTCCGTTTCTCCTGTATTCGAAGCTATTTCACTTATATCGCAAATATTTGAAGCTAAATCATGTGTTACACTTGGGTATGAAGCTAAACCTTCTACATCGCATTGATTTGAAGCTAAATCATGTGTCTCGCATGGAATTGAAGATACCTCGTTTGTTCCTACAGCTTTTGAAGCTATATCACCTATATCGCAAGTATTTGAAGCTAAATCATATATGTCGCATGGATTTGAAGCTGAACCTACTACATCGCATTGATTTGAAGCTAAATCTTGTGTATCGCATGGATTTGAAGCTAAACCTTCCACATCGCATTGATTTGAAACAAAGTCATGTGTATCGCATGGATTTGAAGATAACTCGTTAGTTTCGCATGCAGTTGTAGCTAAATAATGTATATCACACGTATTTGTAGCTAAACCATTTGTTTCGCATGGATTTGAAGCTACGCCTTCTACTTCGCATTGATTTGAAGCCTTAAGCATTTGTTTCGCATGGATTTGAATCTAAGCATTGTACTTCGAATTCATTTGAATCTAAATCATGTGTTTCGTATGGATTTGAAGCTGAACATTCGACGTCGCAATGATTTGAAGCTAAATCATATGTATCGCATGGATTTGAAGCTAACTCGTTAGTTTCGCATGCAGTTGTAGCTAAATAATGTATATCACAAGTATTGGTAGCTAAACCATTTGTTTTGCATGGATTTGAAGCTAAGCCTTCTACTTCGCATTCATTTGAAGCTAAATCATTTGTTTAGCAAAGATTTGAAGCTAACTCGTTAGTTTCGCATGCAGTTGTAGCTAAATTATGTATATCACAAGTATTTGTAGCTAAACCATTTGTTTCGAATCGATTTGAAGCTACGCCTTCTACTTCGCATTGATTTGAAGCTAAATCATTTGTTTCGCATAGAATTGAAGCTACATCGTTTGTTCCTCCTGCTTTTGAAGCTATATCACTTATATCGCAAGGATTTGAAGCTGAACCTACTACATCGCATTGATTTGAAGCTAAATCTTGTGTATCGCATGGATCTGAAGCTAAGCCTTCTACTTCGCATTGATTTGAAGTTAAATCATTTGTTTCGCATGGAATGGAAGCTTCCTCGTTTGTTCCTCCAGCTTTTGAAGCTATATCACTTATATCGCAAGTATTTGAAGCTAAATCATTTGTGTCGCATGGATTTGAAGCTGAACCTTCTACATCGCATTGATTTGAAGCTAAATCATGTGTCTCGCATGGAATTGAAGCTACCTCGTTTGTTCCTACAGATTTTGAAGCTATATCACTTATATCGCAAGTATTTGATGCTAAATCATATGTGTCGCATGGATTTGAAGCTGAACCTACTACATCGCATTGATTTGAAGCTAAATCTTGTGTATCGCATGGATTTGAAGCTAAACCTTCCACATCGCATTGATTTGAAGCTAAATCATGTGTATCGCATGGATTTGAAGATAACTCGTTAGTTTCGCATGCAGTTGTAGCTAAATAAAGTATATCACAAGTATTTGTAGCTAAACCATTCGTTTCGCATGGATTTGAAGCTACGCCTTCTACTTCGCATTGATTTGAAGCCTTAAGCATTTGTTTCGCATGGATTTGAATCTAAGCATTGTACTTCGAATTGATTTGAATCTCAATCATGTGTTTCGTATGGATTTGAAGCTGAACCTTCTACATCGCATTGATTTGAAGCTAAATCATGTGTCTCGCATGGAATTGAAGCTACCTCGTTTGTTCCTACAGCTTTTGAAGCTATATCAATTATATCGCAAGTATTTGAAGCTAAATCATATGTGTCGCAAGGATTTGTAGCTGAACCTACTACATCGTATTCATTTGAAGCTAAATCTTGTGTATCGCATGCATTTGAAGCTAAACCTTCTACATCGCATTGATTTGAAGATAAATCGTGTGTTTCGCATAGATTTGAAGCTAACTCGTTAGTTTCGCATGCAGTTGTAGTTAAATAATGTATATCACAAGTATTTGTAGCTAAACCATTTGTTTCGAATGGATTTGAAGCTACGCCTTCTACTTCGCATTGATTTGAAGCTAAATCTTGTATATCGTATGGATTTGAAGCAAACTATCTACATCGCATTGATTTGAAGCTTAATCATGTGTATCGCGTGGATTTGAAGTTAAACCATCTACATCACATTGATTTGCAGCTAAATCATGAGTTTCGCATGGATTTGAAGCTAACTCGTTCGTTTCGCATGCAGTTGTAGCTAAATAATGTATATCACAAGTATCTGTAGCTAAACCATTTGTTTTGCATGGATTTGAAGCTAATACTTCTACTTCGCATTCATTTGAAGCTAAATCATTTGTTTCGCATGGATTTGAATCTAAGCCTTGTCCTTCGAATTGATTTGAAGCTAAACCTTCTACCTCTTATTGTTTTGAAGCTAAACCTTCTACATCGCATTGATTTGCAGCTAAATCATGTGTTTCGCATGGATTTGAAGCTAAACCTTATACATCGCATTGATTTGAAGCTAAATCATGTGTCTCGCATGGAATTGAAGCTACCTCGTTTGTTCCTCCTGCTTTTGAAGCTATATCACTTATATCGCATGGATTTGAAGCTGAACCTACTACATCGCATTGATTTGAAGCTAAATCATGTGTTTCGCATGGATTTGAAGATAACTAGTTCGTTGCGCATGCAGTTAAATCTAAATAACGTATATCACAAGTATGTGTATCTAAACATTTTGATTCGCATGGATTTGAAGCTAAGCCTTCTACTTCGCATTAATTGGAAGATAAATCACGTGTTTTGCATGGATTTGAAGCAAAACCTTCTACATCGCAAGTATTTGAAACTAAATCATATGTGTCGCATGGATTTGTAGCTGAACCTACTACATCGCATTCATTTGAAGCTAAATCTTGTGTATCGCATGGATTTGAAGCTAAACCTTCCACATCGCATTGATTTGAAACAAAATCATGTGTATCGCATGGATTTGAAGATAACTCGTTAGTTTCGCATGCAGTTGTAGCTAAATAATGTATATCACAAGTATTTGTAGCTAAACCATTTGTTTCGCATGGATTTGAAGCTACGCCTTCTACTTCGCATTGATTTGAAGCCTTAAGCATTTGTTTCGCATGGATTTGAATCTAAGCATTGTAGTTCGAATTCATTTGAATCTAAATCATGTGTTTCGTATGGATTTGAAGCTGAACCTTCTACATCGCATTGATTTGAAGCTAAATCATGTGTCTCGCATGGAATTGAAGCTACCTCGTTTGTTCCTACAGCTTTTGAAGCTATATCAACTATATCGCAAGTATTTGAAGCTAAATCATATATGTCGCATGGATTTGAAGCTGAACCTACTACATCGCATTGATTTGAAGCTAAATCTTGTGTATCGCATGGATTTGAAGCTAAACCTTCCACATCGCATTGATTTGAAACAAAATCATGTGTATCGCATGGATTTGAAGATAACTCGTTAGTTTCGCATGCAGTTGTAGCTAAATAATGTATATCACAAGTATTTGTAGCTAAACCATTTGTTTCGCATGGATTTGAAGCTACGCCTTCTACTTCGCATTGATTTGAAGCCTTAAGCATTTGTTTCGCATGGATTTGAATCTAAGCATTGTACTTCGAATTCATTTGAATCTAAATCATGTGTTTCGTATGGATTTGAAGCTGAACCTTCTACATCGCATTGATTTGAAGCTAAATCATGTGTCTCGCATGGAATTGAAGCTACCTCGTTTGTTCCTACAGCTTTTGAAGCTATATCACTTATATCGCAAGTATTTGAAGCTAAATCATATGTGTCGCATGTATTAGAAGCTGAACCTACTTCATCGCATTGATTTGAAGCTAAATCTTGTGTATCGCATGGATTTGAAGCTAAACCTTCGACGTCGCAATGATTTGAAGCTAAATCATATGTATCGCATGGATTTGAAGCTAACTCGTTAGTTTCGCATGCAGTTGTAGCTAAATAATGTATATCACAAGTATTGGTAGCTAAACCATTTGTTTTGCATGGATTTGAAGCTAAGCCTTCTACTTCGCATTCATTTGAAGCTAAATCATTTGTTTAGCAAAGATTTGAAGCTAACTCGTTAGTTTCGCATGCAGTTGTTGCTAAATTATGTATATCACAAGTATTTGTAGCTAAACCATTTGTTTCGAATGGATTTGAAGCTACGCCTTCTACTTCGCATTGATTTGAAGCTAAATCATTTGTTTCGCATAGAATTGAAGCTACCTCGTTTGTTCCTCCTGCTTTTGAAGCTATATCACTTATATCGCAAGGATTTGAAGCTGAACCTACTACATCGCATTGATTTGAAGCTAAATCTTGTGTATCGCATGGATCTGAAGCTAAGCCTTCTACTTCGCATTGATTTGAAGTTAAATCATTTGTTTCGCATGGAATGGAAGCTTCCTCGTTTGTTCCTCCAGCTTTTGAAGCTATATCACTTATATCGCAAGTATTTGAAGCTAAATCATTTGTGTCGCATGGATTTGAAGCTGAACCTTCTACATCGCATTGATTTGAAGCTAAATCATGTGTCTCGCATGGAATTGAAGCTACCTCGTTTGTTCCTACAGATTTTGAAGCTATATCACTTATATCGCAAGTATTTGAAGCTAAATCATATGTGTGGCATGTATTAGAAGCTGAACCTACTACATCGCATTGATTTGAAGCTAAATCTTGTGTATCGCATGGATTTGAAGCTAAACTTTCTACATCGCATTGATTTGAAGCTAAATAATGTGAATCGCATAGATTTGAAGCTAACTCGTTAGTTTCGCATGCAGTTGTAGCTAAATAATATATATCACAAGTATTTGTAGCTAAACCATTTGTTTTGCATGGATTTGAAGCTAAGCCTTCTACTTCGCATTCATTTTAAGCTAAATCATTTGTTTCGCATGGATTTGAAGCTACCTCGTTTGTTCCTACAGCTTTTGAAGCTATATCAATTATATCGCAAGTATTTGAAGCTAAATCATATGTGTCGCATGGATTTGTAGCTGAACCTACTACATCGTATTCATTTGAAGCTAAATCTTGTGTATCGCATGGATTTGAAGCTAAACCTTCTACATCGCATTGATTAGAAGCTAAATCATGTCCTCGCATGGATTTGAAGCTAACTCGTTCGTTTCGCCTCCATTTGAAGCTGTGTCACTTATATCGCAAGTATTTAAAGCTAAATCATATGTGCCGCATGGATTTGAAGCTGAACCTACTACATCGCATTGATTTGAAGCTAAATCTTGTGCATCGAATGGATTTGAAGCTAAACCTTCTACATTCTATTGATTTGAAGCTAAACCTTCTACCTCTTATTGTTTTTAAGCTAAACCTTCTACATCGCATTGATTTGCAGCTAAATCATGTGTTTCGCATGGATTTGTAGCTAAACCTTCTACATTGCATTGATTTGCAGCTGATTCATGTGTTTCGCATGGATTTGAAGCTATCTCGTCCGTTTCTCCTGTATTCGAAGCTATATCACTTATATCGCAAATATTTGAAGCTAAATCATGTGTTACACTTGGGTATGAAGCTAAACCTTCTACATCGCATTGATTTGAAGCTAAATCATGTGTTTCGCATGGAATTGAAGCTACCTCGTTTGTTCCTACAGCTTTTGAAGCTATATCACTTATATCGCAAGTATCTGAAGCTAAATCATATATGTCGCATGGATTTGAAGCTGAACCTACTACATCGCATTGATTTGAAGCTAAATCTTGTGTATCGCATGGATTTGAAGCTAAACCTTCTACATCACATTGATTTGCAGCTAAATCATGTGTTTCCAATGAATTTGAAGCTAACTCGTTCGTTTCGCCTCCATTTGAAGCTATAACACTTATATCGCAAGTATTTGAAGCTGAATCATAAGTGCCACATGGATTTGAAGCTGAACCTACTACATCGCACTTATTTACAGCTAAATAATGTGTTTCGCATGGATTTGAAGCTAAACCTTCTACATCCCATGGATTTGAATCTAAATCATGTGTTTGGCATGGATTTGAAGCTAACTCGTTCGTTTCGCATGCAGTTGTAGCTAAATAATGTATATCACAAGTATCTGTAGCTAAACCATTTGTTTCGCATGGATTTGAAGCTACGCCTTCTACTTCGCATTCATTTGAAGCTAAATCATTTTCTTCGCATGTAATTGAAGCCACCTCGTTTGTTCCTCCAGCTTTTGAAGCTATATCACTTATATCGCAAGTATTTGAAGCTAAATCATATGTGTCGCATGGATTTGAAGCCGAACCTTCTACATCGCATTGATTTGAAGCTAAATCTTGTGTATCGCATGGATTTGAAGCTAAACCTTCTACATCGCATTGATTAGAAGCTAAATCATGTGTCTCGCATGGATTTGAAGCAAACTCGTTCGTTTCGCCTCCATTTGAAGCTATGTCACTTATATCGCAAGTATTTAAAGCTAAATCATATGTGCCGCATGGATTTGAAGCTGAACCTACTACATCGCATTGATTTGAAGCTAAATCTTGTGCATCGAATGGATTTGAAGCTAAACCTTCTACAATCTATTGATTTGAAGCTAAACCTTCTACCTCTTATTGTTTTGAAGCTAAATCTTCTACATCGCATTGATTTGCAGCTAAATCATGTGTTTCGCATGGATTTGAAGCTACCTCGTTTGTTCCTACAGCTTTTGAAGCTATATCACTTATATCGCAAGTATTTGAAGCTAAATCATATATGTCGCATGGATTTGAAGCTGAACCTACTACATCGCATTGATTTGAAGCTAAATCATTTGTTTCGCATGTAATTGAAGCCACCTCGTTTGTTCCTCCAGCTTTTGAAGCTATATCACTTATATCGCAAGTATTTGAAGCTAAATCATATGTGCCGCATGGATTTGAAGCTGCACCTTCTACATCGCATTGATTTGAAGCTAAATCTTGTGTATCGCATGGATTTGAAGCTAAACCTTCTACATCACATTTATTTGAAGCTAAACCTTCTATATTTCATTGATTTGAAGCTAAACCATCTACCTCTTATAGATTTGAAGCAAACCTTCTACATCGCATTGATTTGAAGATAAATCGTGTGTTTCGCATGGATTTGAAGCTAACACGTTCGTTTCGCATGCAGTTGTAGCTAAATAATGTATATCACAAGTATCTGTAGCTAAACCATTTGTTTCGCATGGATTTGAAGCTACGCCTTCTACTTCGCATTCATTTGAAGCTAAATCATTTGTTTCGCATGTAATTGAAGCCACCTCGTTTGTTCCTCCAGCTTTTGAAGCTATATCACTTATATCGCAAGTATTTGAAGCTAAATCATATGTGTCGCATGGATTTGAAGCTGAACCTTCTACATCGCATTGATTTGAAGCTAAATCTTGTGTATCGCATGGATTTGAAGCTAAACCGTCTACATCGCATTGATTAGAAGCTAAATCATGTGTCTCGCATGGATTTGAAGCAAACTCGTTCGTTTCGCCTCCATTTGAAGCTATGTCACTTATATCGCAAGTATTTAAAGCTAAATCATATGTGCCGCATGGATTTGAAGCTGAACCTACTACATCGCATTGATTTGAAGCTAAATCTTGTGCATCGAATGGATTTGAAGCTAAACCTTCTACAATCTATTGATTTGAAGCTAAACCTTCTACCTCTTATTGTTTTGAAGCTAAATCTTCTACATCGCATTGATTTGCAGCTAAATCATGTGTTTCGCATGGATTTGAAGCTAAACCTTCTACATTGCATTGATTTGCAGCTGATACATGTGTGTCGCATGGATTGGAAGCTAACTCGTTCGTTTCGCCTGTATTCGAAGCTACATCACTTATATCGCAAATATTTGAAGCTCAATCATGTGTTACACTTGGATATGAAGCTAAACCTTCTACATCGTATTGATTTGAAGCTAAATCATGTGTCTCGCATGGAATTGAATCTACCTTGTTTGTTCCTACAGCTTTTGAAGCTATGTCACTTATATGGCAAGTATTTGAAGCTAAATCATATGTGTCGCATGGATTTGAAGCTGAACCTACTACGCCGCATTGATTCGAAGCTAAATCTTGTGTATCGCATGGATTTGAAGCTAAACCTTCTACATCGCATTTATTTGAAGCTAAACCTTCTATATTCCATTGATTTGAAGCTAAACAATCTACCTCTTATAGATTTGAAGCAAACCTTCTACATCGCATTGATTTGAAGATAAATCGTGTGTTTCGCATGGATTTGAAGCTAACTCGTTAGTTTCGCATGCAGTTGTAGCTAAATAATGTATATCACTAGTATTTGTAGCTAAACCATTTGTTTCGCATGGAATTGAAGCCACCTCGTTTGTTCCTCCAGCTTTTGAAGCTATATCACTTATATCGCAAGTATTTGAAGCTAAATCATATGTGTCGCATGGATTTGAAGCTGAACCTACTACATCGCATTGATTTGAAGCTAAATCTTGTGTATCGCATGGATTTGAAGCTAAACCTTCTACATCGCATTGATTTGAAGCTAAATCATTTGTTTCGCATGGATTTGAATCTAAGCCTTCGCCTTCGAATTGATTTGAAGCTAAATCATGTGTTTCGTATGGATTTGAAGCTAAACCTTCTACATCGCATTGATTTGAAGCTAAACCTTCTACATTCTATTGATTTGAAGCTAAACCTTCTACCTCATATTGTTTTGAAGCTAAACCTTCTACATCACATTGATTTGCAGCTAAATCATGTGTCTCGCATGGATTTGAAGCTAACTCGTTCGTTTCACCTCCATTTGAAACTATGCCACTTATATCGCAAGTATTTAAAGCTAAATCATATGTGCCGCACTGATTTGAAGCTGAACCTACTACATCGCATTGATTTGAAGCTAAATCTTGTGTATCGCATGGATTCGAAGCTAAACCTTCTACATCGCATTGATTTGAAGCTAAATCATTTGTTTCGCATGGATTTGAATCTAAGCCTTGTCCTTCGAATTGATTTGAAGCTAAATCATGTGTTTCGTATGGATTTGAAGCTAAACCTTCTACATCGCATTGATTTGAAGCTAAACCTTCTACATTCTATTGATTTGAAGCTAAACCTTCTACCTCTTATTGTTTTGAAGCTAAACCTTCTACATCGCATTGATTTGCAGCTAAATCATGTGTTTCGCATGGATTTGAAGCTAAACCTTCTACACTGCATTGATTTGCAGCTGATTCATGTGTTTCGCGTGGATTTGAAGCTATCTCGTCCGTTTCTCCTGTATTCGAATCTATATCACTTATATCGCAAATATTTGAAGCTAAATCATGTGTTACACTTGGGTATGAAGCTAAACCTTCTACATCGCATTGATTTGAAGCTAAATCATGTGTCTCGCATGGAATTGAAGCCACCTCGTTTGTTCCTCCAGCTTATGAAGCTATATCACTTATATCGCAAGTATTTAAAGCTAAATCATATGTGCCGCACTGATTTGAAGCTGAACCTACTACATCGCATTGATTTGAAGCTAAATCTTGTGTATCGCATGGATTCGAAGCTAAACCTTCTACATCGCATTGATTTGAAGCTAAACCTTCTACCTCTTATTGTTTTGAAGCTAAATCTTCTACATCGCATTGATTTGCAGCTAAATCATGTGTTTCGTATGGATTTGAAGCTAAACCTTCTACATCACATTGATTTGCAGCTAAATCATGTGTCTCGCATGGATTTGAAGCTAACTCGTTCGTTTCACCTCCATTTGAAACTATGCCACTTATATCGCAAGTATTTAAAGCTAAATCATATGTGCCGCACTGATTTGAAGCTGAACCTACTACATCGCATTGATTTGAAGCTAAATCTTGTGTATCGCATGGATTCGAAGCTAAACCTTCTACATCGCATTGATTTGAAGCCAAATCATTTGTTTCGCATGGATTTGAATCTAAGCCTTGTCCTTCGAATTGATTTGAAGCTAAATCATGTGTTTCGTATGGATTTGAAGCTAAACCTTCTACATCGCATTGATTTGAAGCTAAACCTTCTACATTCTATTGATTTGAAGCTAAACCTTCTACCTCTTATTGTTTTGAAGCTAAACCTTCTACATCGCATTGATTTGCAGCTAAATCATGTGTTTCGCATGGATTTGAAGCTAAACCTTCTACACTGCATTGATTTGCAGCTGATTCATGTGTTTCGCATGGATTTGAAGCTATCTCGTCCGTTTCTCCTGTATTCGAATCTATATCACTTATATCGCAAATATTTGAAGCTAAATCATGTGTTACACTTGGGTATGAAGCTAAACCTTCTACATCGCATTGATTTGAAGCTAAATCATGTGTCTCGCATGGAATTGAAGCCACCTCGTTTGTTCCTCCAGCTTATGAAGCTATATCACTTATATCGCAAGTATTTGAAGCTAAATCATATGTGTCGCATGGATTTCAAGCTGAACCTACTACATCGCATTGGTTTGAAGCTAAATCTTGTGTATCGCATGGATTTGAAGCTAAATCTTCTACATCGCATTGATTTGCAGCTAAATCATGTGTTTCGCCTGGATTTGAAGCTAAGCCTTCTACTTCGCATTAATTGGAAGATAAATCACGTGTTTTGCGTGGATTTCAAGCTAAACCTTCTACGTCGCATTGATTTGAAGCTAAATCATGTGTTTTGCATGCAGTTGAAGCTAAATCATGTCTTTCACAAGTATTTGAAGATGAACCATTTGAATTGCATTGATTTGAACCCGAACCTTCTACTTCGCACTGATTTGCAGCTAAATAATGTGTTTCGCATGGATTTGAAGCTAACTCGTTCGTTTTGCTTGCAGTTGAATCTACATCACTTATATCGCAAGTGTTTGAAGCTAAATCATGTGTGTCACATGGATTTGAAGCTGAACCTTCTACATCGCATTGATTTGAAGCTAAATCTTGTGTATCGCATGGATTTGAAGCTAAACCTTCTACATCACATTGATTACCAGCTAAATCATATGTTTCGCATGGATTTGAAGCTAACTCGTTCGTTTCGCATGCAATTGTAGCTAAATGACGTATATCACAAGTATTTGTAGCTAAACCATTTGTTTTGCATGGATTTGAAGCTAAGCCTTCTACTTCGCATTCATTTGAAGCTAAATCATTTGTTTCGCATGGATTTGAATCTAAGCATTGTACTTCGAATTGATTTGAAGCTAAATCATGTGTTTCGCATGGATTTGAAGCTAAACCTTCTACATCGCATTGATTTGCAGCTGAATTATGTGTTTCGCATGGATTTGAAGCTACCTCGTTTGTTCCTACAGCTTTTGAAGCTATATCACTTATATCGCAAGTATTTGAAGCTAAATCATATATGTCGCATGGATTTGAAGCTGAACCTACTACATCGCATTGATTTGAAGCTAAATCATTTGTTTCGCATGTAATTGAAGCCACCTCGTTTGTTCCTCCAGCTTTTGAAGCTATATCACTTATATCGCAAGTATTTGAAGCTAAATCATATGTGCCGCATGGATTTGAAGCTGCACCTTCTACATCGCATTGATTTGAAGCTATATCTTGTGTATCGCATGGATTTGAAGCTAAACCTTCTACATCACATTTATTTGAAGCTAAACCTTCTATATTTCATTGATTTGAAGCTAAACCATCTACCTCTTATAGATTTGAAGCAAACCTTCTACATCGCATTGATTTGAAGATAAATCGTGTGTTTCGCATGGATTTGAAGCTAACACGTTCGTTTCGCATGCAGTTGTAGCTAAATAATGTATATCACAAGTATCTGTAGCTAAACCATTTGTTTCGCATGGATTTGAAGCTACGCCTTCTACTTCGCATTCATTTGAAGCTAAATCATTTGTTTCGCATGTAATTGAAGCCACCTCGTTTGTTCCTCCAGCTTTTGAAGCTATATCACTTATATCGCAAGTATTTGAAGCTAAATCATATGTGTCGCATGGATTTGAAGCTGAACCTTCTACATCGCATTGATTTGAAGCTAAATCTTGTGTATCGCATGGATTTGAAGCTAAACCGTCTACATCGCATTGATTAGAAGCTAAATCATGTGTCTCGCATGGATTTGAAGCAAACTCGTTCGTTTCGCCTCCATTTGAAGCTATGTCACTTATATCGCAAGTATTTAAAGCTAAATCATATGTGCCGCATGGATTTGAAGCTGAACCTACTACATCGCATTGATTTGAAGCTAAATCTTGTGCATCGAATGGATTTGAAGCTAAACCTTCTACAATCTATTGATTTGAAGCTAAACCTTCTACCTCTTATTGTTTTGAAGCTAAATCTTCTACATCGCATTGATTTGCAGCTAAATCATGTGTTTCGCATGGATTTGAAGCTAAACCTTCTACATTGCATTGATTTGCAGCTGATACATGTGTGTCGCATGGATTGGAAGCTAACTCGTTCGTTTCGCCTGTATTCGAAGCTACATCACTTATATCGCAAATATTTGAAGCTAAATCATGTGTTACACTTGGATATGAAGCTAAACCTTCTACATCGTATTGATTTGAAGCTAAATCATGTGTCTCGCATGGAATTGAATCTACCTTGTTTGTTCCTACAGCTTTTGAAGCTATGTCACTTATATGGCAAGTATTTGAAGCTAAATCATATGTGTCGCATGGATTTGAAGCTGAACCTACTACGCCGCATTGATTCGAAGCTAAATCTTGTGTATCGCATGGATTTGAAGCTAAACCTTCTACATCGCATTTATTTGAAGCTAAACCTTCTATATTCCATTGATTTGAAGCTAAACAATCTACCTCTTATAGATTTGAAGCAAACCTTCTACATCGCATTGATTTGAAGATAAATCGTGTGTTTCGCATGGATTTGAAGCTAACTCGTTAGTTTCGCATGCAGTTGTAGCTAAATAATGTATATCACTAGTATTTGTAGCTAAACCATTTGTTTCGCATGGAATTGAAGCCACCTCGTTTGTTCCTCCAGCTTTTGAAGCTATATCACTTATATCGCAAGTATTTGAAGCTAAATCATATGTGTCGCATGGATTTGAAGCTGAACCTACTACATCGCATTGATTTGAAGCTAAATCTTGTGTATCGCATGGATTTGAAGCTAAACCTTCTACATCGCATTGATTTGAAGCTAAATCATTTGTTTCGCATGGATTTGAATCTAAGCCTTCTCCTTCGAATTGATTTGAAGCTAAATCATGTGTTTCGTATGGATTTGAAGCTAAACCTTCTACATCGCATTGATTTGAAGCTAAACCTTCTACATTCTATTGATTTGAAGCTAAACCTTCTACCTCATATTGTTTTGAAGCTAAACCTTCTACATCACATTGATTTGCAGCTAAATCATGTGTCTCGCATGGATTTGAAGCTAACTCGTTCGTTTCACCTCCATTTGAAACTATGCCACTTATATCGCAAGTATTTAAAGCTAAATCATATGTGCCGCACTGATTTGAAGCTGAACCTACTACATCGCATTGATTTGAAGCTAAATCTTGTGTATCGCATGGATTCGAAGCTAAACCTTCTACATCGCATTGATTTGAAGCTAAATCATTTGTTTCGCATGGATTTGAATCTAAGCCTTGTCCTTCGAATTGATTTGAAGCTAAATCATGTGTTTCGTATGGATTTGAAGCTAAACCTTCTACATCGCATTGATTTGAAGCTAAACCTTCTACATTCTATTGATTTGAAGCTAAACCTTCTACCTCTTATTGTTTTGAAGCTAAACCTTCTACATCGCATTGATTTGCAGCTAAATCATGTGTTTCGCATGGATTTGAAGCTAAACCTTCTACACTGCATTGATTTGCAGCTGATTCATGTGTTTCGCGTGGATTTGAAGCTATCTCGTCCGTTTCTCCTGTATTCGAATCTATATCACTTATATCGCAAATATTTGAAGCTAAATCATGTGTTACACTTGGGTATGAAGCTAAACCTTCTACATCGCATTGATTTGAAGCTAAATCATGTGTCTCGCATGGAATTGAAGCCACCTCGTTTGTTCCTCCAGCTTATGAAGCTATATCACTTATATCGCAAGTATTTAAAGCTAAATCATATGTGCCGCACTGATTTGAAGCTGAACCTACTACATCGCATTGATTTGAAGCTAAATCTTGTGTATCGCATGGATTCGAAGCTAAACCTTCTACATCGCATTGATTTGAAGCTAAACC
The DNA here is from genome assembly GCF_051020955.1 of Megalopta genalis. Lineage (NCBI taxonomy): Eukaryota > Metazoa > Arthropoda > Insecta > Hymenoptera > Halictidae > Megalopta > Megalopta genalis. The sequence goes on along the minus strand of NW_027476663.1, from coordinate 71,407 downwards.
TTCTACCTCTTATTGTTTTGAAGCTAAATCTTCTACATCGCATTGATTTGCAGCTAAATCATGTGTTTCGTATGGATTTGAAGCTAAACCTTCTACATCACATTGATTTGCAGCTAAATCATGTGTCTCGCATGGATTTGAAGCTAACTCGTTCGTTTCACCTCCATTTGAAACTATGCCACTTATATCGCAAGTATTTAAAGCTAAATCATATGTGCCGCACTGATTTGAAGCTGAACCTACTACATCGCATTGATTTGAAGCTAAATCTTGTGTATCGCATGGATTCGAAGCTAAACCTTCTACATCGCATTGATTTGAAGCCAAATCATTTGTTTCGCATGGATTTGAATCTAAGCCTTGTCCTTCGAATTGATTTGAAGCTAAATCATGTGTTTCGTATGGATTTGAAGCTAAACCTTCTACATCGCATTGATTTGAAGCTAAACCTTCTACATTCTATTGATTTGAAGCTAAACCTTCTACCTCTTATTGTTTTGAAGCTAAACCTTCTACATCGCATTGATTTGCAGCTAAATCATGTGTTTCGCATGGATTTGAAGCTAAACCTTCTACACTGCATTGATTTGCAGCTGATTCATGTGTTTCGCATGGATTTGAAGCTATCTCGTCCGTTTCTCCTGTATTCGAATCTATATCACTTATATCGCAAATATTTGAAGCTAAATCATGTGTTACACTTGGGTATGAAGCTAAACCTTCTACATCGCATTGATTTGAAGCTAAATCATGTGTCTCGCATGGAATTGAAGCCACCTCGTTTGTTCCTCCAGCTTATGAAGCTATATCACTTATATCGCAAGTATTTGAAGCTAAATCATATGTGTCGCATGGATTTCAAGCTGAACCTACTACATCGCATTGGTTTGAAGCTAAATCTTGTGTATCGCATGGATTTGAAGCTAAATCTTCTACATCGCATTGATTTGCAGCTAAATCATGTGTTTCGCCTGGATTTGAAGCTAAGCCTTCTACTTCGCATTAATTGGAAGATAAATCACGTGTTTTGCGTGGATTTCAAGCTAAACCTTCTACGTCGCATTGATTTGAAGCTAAATCATGTGTTTTGCATGCAGTTGAAGCTAAATCATGTCTTTCACAAGTATTTGAAGATGAACCATTTGAATTGCATTGATTTGAACCCGAACCTTCTACTTCGCACTGATTTGCAGCTAAATAATGTGTTTCGCATGGATTTGAAGCTAACTCGTTCGTTTTGCTTGCAGTTGAATCTACATCACTTATATCGCAAGTGTTTGAAGCTAAATCATGTGTGTCACATGGATTTGAAGCTGAACCTTCTACATCGCATTGATTTGAAGCTAAATCTTGTGTATCGCATGGATTTGAAGCTAAACCTTCTACATCACATTGATTACCAGCTAAATCATATGTTTCGCATGGATTTGAAGCTAACTCGTTCGTTTCGCATGCAATTGTAGCTAAATGACGTATATCACAAGTATTTGTAGCTAAACCATTTGTTTTGCATGGATTTGAAGCTAAGCCTTCTACTTCGCATTCATTTGAAGCTAAATCATTTGTTTCGCATGGATTTGAATCTAAGCATTGTACTTCGAATTGATTTGAAGCTAAATCATGTGTTTCGCATGGATTTGAAGCTAAACCTTCTACATCGCATTGATTTGCAGCTGAATTATGTGTTTCGCATGGATTTGAAGCTACCTCGTTTGTTCCTACAGCTTTTGAAGCTATATCACTTATATCGCAAGTATTTGAAGCTAAATCATATGTGTTGCATGGATTTGTAGCTGAACCTACTACATCGCATTGATTTGAAGCTAAATCTTGTGCATCGAACGGATTTGAAGCTAAACCTTCTACATCGCATTGATTTGAAGCTAAATCATTTGTTTCGCATGGATTTGAATCTAAGCCTTTTCCTTCGAATTGATTTGAAGCTAAATCATGTGTTTCGTATGGATTTGAAGCTAAACTTTCTACATCGCATTGATTTGTCGGTAAATCGTGTGTCTCGCATGGAATTGAAGCTACCTTGTTTGTTCCTACAGCTTTTGAAGCTATATCACTTATATCGCAAGTATTTGAAGCTAAATCATATGTGTTGCATGGATTTGAAGCTGAACCTACTACATCGCATTGATTTGAAGCTAAATCTTGTGTATCGCATGGATTTGAAGCTAAACCTTCTACATCGCATTTATTTGAAGCTAAACCTTCTATATTCCATTGATTTGAAGCTAAACCATCTACCTCTTATAGATTTGAAGCAAACATTCTACATCGCATTGATTTGAAGATAAATCGTGTGTTTCGCATGGATTTGAAGCTAGCTCGTTAGTTTCGCATGCAGTTGTAGCTAAATAATGTATATCACAAGTATTTGTAGCTAAACCATTTGTTTCGCATTGATTTGTAGCCAAGCCTTCTACTTCGCATTCATTTGAAGCTAAATCATTTGTTTCGCATGGATTTGAATCTAAGCCTTGTCCTTCGAATTGATTTGAAGCTAAATCATGTGTTTCGCATGGTTTTGAAACTAACTCGTTTGTTTCGCATGTAGTTGTAGCTAAAGAATGTATATCACAAGTGTTTGTAGCTAAACCATTTGTTTTGCATGGATTTGTAGCTAAACCATTCGTTTTGCATGGATTTGAAGCTAAGGCTTCTACTTCTCATTCATTTGAAGCTAAATCATGTGTTTCGCATTGATTTGAAGCTAACTCTTTTGCTTCGCCTGCATTTGAAGATAAATCATGTATATCATATGTATTTGAATCTAAACCATTTGATTCGTAAGGATTTGAAGCTAAGCTCTCTTCTTCGCATTGATTTGAAACTAAATCATGTGTTTCGCATAGATTTGAAGCTAACTCGTTTGTTTCGAATGCAGTTGAAGCTAAATCATGTATATCACAAGTATTTGAAGCTAAATCATTTGTTTTGCATGGATTTGAAGCCAACTCTTTTGCTTCGCCTGCATTTGAAGATAAATCATGTATATCATATGTATTTGAATCTAAACCATTTGATTCGCAAGGATTTGAAGCTAAGCTCTCTTCTTCGCATTGATTTGAAACTAAATCATGTGTTTCGCATAGACTTGAAGCTAACTCGTTTGTTTCGAATGCAGTTGAAGCTAAATCATGTATATCACAAGTATTTGAAGCTAAATCATTTGTTTCTCATATATTGGAAGATAATCCTTCTACTTCGCATGGATTTGAAGCTAACTCGATAGTTTCGCATGCAGTTGAAGCTAAATCATGTATGTCACCAGTATTTGAAGCTAAAGCATTTGTTTCGCATGGATTTGAAGCTAAGCCTTCTACTTCGCATTGATTTGAAGCTAAATCATGTGTTTCGCTTGGATTTGACGCTAACTCGTTTGTTTCGCATGCAGTTGAAGCTAAATCATGTATAGAACATGTATTTGAAGCTAAACCATTCGTTTCGGATGGATTTGAAGCTAAGCCTTCTACTTCGCATGAATTTGAAGCTGAATCATGTATGTCGCTTGGATTTGAAGCTAACTCGCTTGTTTCGCCTGCATTTGAAGCTATGTCACTTATATCGCAAGTATTTAAAGCTAAATCATATGTGCCGCATGGATTTGAAGCTGAACCTACTACATCGCATTGATTTGAAGCTAAATCTTGTGCATCGAATGGATTTGAAGCTAAACCTTCTACATTCTATTGATTTGAAGCTAAACCTTCTACCTCTTATTGTTTTGAAGCTAAACCTTCTACATCGCATTGATTTGCAGCTAAATCATGTGTTTCGCATGGATTTGAAGCTAAACCTTCTACATTGCATTGATTTGCAGCAGATTCATGTGTTTCGCATGGATTTGAAGCTATCTCTTCCGTTTCTCCTGTATTCGAAGCGATATCACTTATATCGCAAATATGTGAAGCTAAATCATGTGTTACACTTGGGTATGAAGCTAAACCTTCTACATCGCATTGATTTGAAGCTAAATCATGTGTCTCGCATGGAATTGAAGCTACCTCGTTTGTTCCTACAGCTTTTGAAGCTATGTCACTTATATCGCAAGTATTTGAAGCTAAATCATATATGTCGCATGGATTAGAAGCTGAACCTACTACATCGCATTGATTTGAAGCTAAAACTTGTGTATCGCATGGATTTGAAGCTAAACCTTCTACATCGCATTTATTTGAAGCTAAACCTTCTATATTTCATTGATTTGAAGCTAAACCATCTACCTCTTATAGATTTGAAGCAAACCTTCTACATCGCATTGATTTGAAGATAAATCGTGTGTTTCGCATGGATTTGAAGCTAACTCGTTAGTTTCGCATGCAGTTGTAGCTAAATAATGTATATCACAAGTATTTGTAGCTAAACCATTTGTTTCGCATGGATTTGAAGTTACGCCTTCTACTTCGCATTGATTTGAAGCTAAATCATTTGTTTCGCATGTAATTGAAGCCACCTCGTTTGTTCCTCCAGCTTTTGAAGCTATATCACTTATATCGCAAGTATTTGAAGCTAAATCATGTGTGTCGCATGGATTTGAAGCTGAATCTTCTACATCGCATTGATTTGATGCTAAATCTTGTGTATCGCATGGATTTGAAGCTAAACCTTCTACATCGCATTGATTAGAAGCTAAATCATGTGTCTCGCATGGATTTGAAGCTAACTCGTTCGTTTCGCCTCCATTTGAAGCTATGTCACTTATATCGCAAGTATTTAAAGCTAAATCATATGTGCCGCATGGATTTGAAGCTGAACCTACTACATCGCATTGATTTGAAGCTAAATCTTGTGCATCGAATGGATTTGAAGCTAAACCTTCTACATCGCATTGATTTGAAGCTAAATCATTTGTTTCGCATGGATTTGAATCTAAGCCTTTTCCTTCGAATTGATTTGAAGCTAAATCATGTGTTTCGTATGGATTTGAAGCTAAACTTTCTACATCGCATTGATTTGTTGGTAAATCGTGTGTCTCGCATGGAATTGAAGCTACCTTGTTTGTTCCTACAGCTTTTGAAGCTATATCACTTATATCGCAAGTAATTGAAGCTAAATCATATGTGTTGCATGGATTTGAAGCTGAACCTACTACATCGCATTGATTTGAAGCTAAATCTTGTGTATCGCATGGATTTGAAGCTAAACCTTCTACATCGCATTTATTTGAAGCTAAACCTTCTATATTCCATTGATTTGAAGCTAAACCATCTACCTCTTATAGATTTGAAGCAAACCTTCTACATCGCATTGATTTGAAGATAAATCGTGTGTTTCGCATGGACTTGAAGTTAACTCGTTTGTTTCGCATGCAGTTGTAGCTAAATAATGTATATCACAAGTATTTGAAGCTAAATCATATGTGTCGCATGGATTTGAAGCTGAACCTTCTACATCGCATTGATTTGAAGCTAAACCATTTGTTTCGCATGGATTTGAATCTAAGCCTTCTCCTTCGAATTGATTTGAAGCTAAATCATGTGTTTCGTATGGATTTGAAGCTAAACCTTCTACATCGCATTGAATTGAAGCTAAACCTTCTACATTCTATTGATTTGAAGCTAAACCTTCTACCTCATATTGTTTTGAAGCTAAACCTTCTACTTCGCATTGATTTGCAGCTAAATCATGTGTCTCGCATGGATTTGAAGCTAACTCGTTCGTTTCACCTCCATTTGAAACTATGCCACTTATATCGCAAGTATTTAAAGCTAAATCATATGTGCCGCATGGATTTGAAGCTGAACCTACTACATCGCATTGATTTGAAGCTAAATCTTGTGTATCGCATGGATTCGAAGCTAAACCTTCTACATCGCATTGATTTGAAGCTAAATCTTGTGTATGGCATGGATTTGAAGCTAAACCTTCTACATCGCATTGATTTGAAGCTAAATCATTTGTTTCGCATGGAATTGAAGCCACCTCGTTTGTTCCTGCAGTTGTTGAAGCTATATCACTTATATCGCAAGTATTTGAAGCTAAATCATATGTGTCGCATGGAATTGAAGCTGAACCTACTACATCGCATTGACTTGAAGCTAAATCTTGTGTATGGCATGGATTTGAAGCTAAACCTTCTACATCGCATTGATTTGAAGCTAAATCATGTGTATCGCATGGAATTGAAGGTACCTCGTTTGTTCCTCCAGCTTTAGAAGCTATATCACTTATACCCCAAGTGTTTGAAGCTAAATCATTTGTTTCGCGTGGATTTGAAGCTAAACCTTCTACATCGCATTGATTAGAAGCTAAATCATGTGTCTCGCATGGATTTGAAGCTAACTCGTTCGTTTCGCCTCCATTTGAAACTATGTCACTTATATCGCAAGTTTTTGAAGATACGCCTTCTACTTCGCATTGATTTGAAGCTAAATCATTTGTTTCGCATGGAATTGAAGCCACCTCGTTTGTTCCTCCAGCTTTTGAAGCTATATCACTTATATCGCAAGTATTTGAAGCTAAATCATATGTGTCGCATGGATTTGAAGCTGAACCTTCTACATCGCATTGATTTGAAGCTAAATCTTGTGTATCGCATGGATTTGAAGCTAAACCTTCTACATCACATTGATTAGCAGCTATATCATGTGTTTCGCATGGATTTGAAGCTAACTCGTTCGTTTCGCCTGCAGTTGAATCTACATCACTTATATCGCAAGTATTTGAAGCTAAATCATGTGTATCGCGTGGATTTTGAAGCTAACTCGTTTGATTAGTCTTCATTTGAAGCTATATCACTTACACCCCAAGTGTTTGAAGCTATATCATTTGTTTCGCATGGATTTGAAACTAAACCATCTTCATCGCATTGATTTGCAGCTAAATCATGTGTTTCGCAAGGATTTGAAGCTAACTCGTTCGTTGCGCATGCAGTTAAATCTAAATAACGTATATCACAAGTATTTGAAGCTAAACCATTTGATTCGCATGGATTTGAAGCTAAGCCTTCTACTTCGCATTAAATGGAAGATAAATCATGTGTTTCGCATTGATTTGAAGCTAAATCATGTGTTTCGCATGTAGTTGTAGCTAAATAATGTATATCACAAGTATTTGTAGCTAAACCATTTGTTTTGCATGGATTTGAATCCAACTCTTTTGCTTCGCCTGCATTTGAAGATAAATCATGTATATCATATGTATTTGAATCTAAACCATTTGATTCCTAAGGATTTGAAGCTAAGCTCTCTTCTTCGCATTGATTTGAAACTAAATCATGTGTTTCGCATAGACTTGAAGCTAACTCGTTTGTTTCGAATGCAGTTGAAGCTAAATCATGTATATCACAAGTATTTGAAGCTAAATCATTTGTTTCTCATATATTGGAAGATAATCCTTCTACTTCGCATGGATTTGAAGCTAACTCGATAGTTTCGCATGCAGTTGAAGCTAAATCATGTATGTCACCAGTATTTGAAGCTAAAGCATTTGTTTCGCATGGATTTGAAGCTAAGCCTTCTACTTCGCATTGATTTGAAGCTAAATCATGTGTTTCGCTTGGATTTGACGCTAACTCGTTTGTTTCGCATGCAGTTGAAGCTAAATCATGTATAGAACATGTATTTGAAGCTAAACCATTCGTTTCGGATGGATTTGAAGCTAAGCCTTCTACTTCGCATGAATTTGAAGCTGAATCATGTATGTCGCTTGGATTTGAAGCTAACTCGCTTGTTTCGCCTGCATTTGAAGCTATGTCACTTATATCGCAAGTATTTAAAGCTAAATCATATGTGCCGCATGGATTTGAAGCTGAACCTACTACATCGCATTGATTTGAAGCTAAATCTTGTGCATCGAATGGATTTGAAGCTAAACCTTCTACATTCTATTGATTTGAAGCTAAACCTTCTACCTCTTATTGTTTTGAAGCTAAACCTTCTACATCGCATTGATTTGCAGCTAAATCATGTGTTTCGCATGGATTTGAAGCTAAACCTTCTACACTGCATTGATTTGCAGCTGATTCATGTGTTTCGCATGGATTTGAAGCTATCTCGTACGTTTCTCCTGTATTCGAATCTATATCACTTATATCGCAAATATTTGAAGCTAAATCATGTGTTACACTTGGATATGAAGCTAAACCTTCTACATCGCATTGATTTGAAGCTAAATCATGTGTCTCGCATGGAATTGAAGCCACCTCGTTTGTTCCTCCAGCTTATGAAGCTATATCACTTATATCGCAAGTATTTGAAGCTAAATCATATGTGTCGCATGGATTTCAAGCTGAACCTACTACATCGCATTGATTTGAAGCTAAATCTTGTGTATCGCATGGATTTGAAGCTAAATCTTCTACATCGCATTGATTTGAAGCTAAATCATTTGTTTCGCATGGATTTGTATCTAAGCCTTCTCCTTCGAATTGATTTGAAGCTAAATCATGTGTTTCGTATGGATTTGAAGCTAAACCTTCTACATCGCATTGATTTGCAGCTAAACCATGTGATTCGCATGGATTTGAAGCTAACACGTTCGTTTCGCCTGAAGTTGAATCTACATCACCTATATCGCTAGTATTTGAAGCTAAATCATGTGTATCGCGTGGATTTTGAAGCTAACTCGTTTGATTAGTCTTCATTTGAAGCTATATCACTTACACCCCAAGTGTTTGAAGCTATATCATTTGTTTCGCATGGATTTGAAGCTAAGCCTTCTACTTCGCATTAATTGGAAGATAAATCACGTGTTTTGCGTGGATTTCAAGCTAAACCTTCTACGTCGCATTGATTTGAAGATAAATCGTGTGTTTCGCATAGATTTGAAGCTAACTCGTTAGTTTCGCATGCAGTTGTAGCTAAATAATGTATATCACAAGTATTTGTAGCTAAACCATTGTTTCGCATGGATTTGAAGCTACGCCTTCCACTTCGCATTGATTTGAAGCTAAATCATTTGTTTCGCATGGAATTGAAGCCACCTCGTTTGTTCTGCAGCTGTTGAAGCTATATCACTTATATCGCAAGTATTTGAAGCTAAATCATATGTGTCGCATGGAATTGAAGCTGAACCTACTACATCGCATTGACTTGAAGCTAAATCTTGTGTATGGCATGGATTTGAAGCTAAACCTTCTACATCGCATTGATTTGAAGCTAAATCATGTGTATCGCATGGAATTGAAGGGTACCTCGTTTGTTCCTCCCAGCTTTTGAAGCTATATCACTTATACCCCAAGGTGTTTGAAGCTAAATCATTTGTTTCGCGTGGATTTGGAAGCTAAACCTTCTACATCGCATTGATTAGAAGCTAAATCATGTGTCTCGCATGGATTTGAAGGCTAACTCGTTCGTTTCGCCTCCATTTGAAACTATGTCACTTATATCGCAAGTTTTTGAAGATACGCTTTCTACTTCGCATTGATTTGAAGCTAAATCATTTGTTTCGCATGGAATTGAAGCCACCTCGTTTGTTCCTCCAGCTTTTGAAAGCTATATCACTTATATCGCAAGTATTTGAAGCTAATCATATTGTGTCGCATGGATTTGAAGCTGAACCTTCTACATCGCATTGATTTGAAGCTAAATCTTGTGTATCGCATGGATTTGAAGCTAAACCTTCTACATCACATTGATTAGCAGCTATATCATGTGTTTCGCATGGATTTGAAGCTAACTCGTTCGTTTTGCCTGCAGTTGAATCTACATCACTTATATCGCAAGTGTTTGAAGATAAATCATGTGTATCGCGTGGATTTTTAAGCTAACTCTTTTGATTAGTCTGCATTTGAAAGCTATATCACTTATACCCCAAATGTTTGAAGCTAAATCATTTGTTTCGCGTGGATTTGAAGCTAAACCTTCTACATCGCATTGATTAGAAGCTAAATCATGTGTCTCACATGGATTTGAAGCTAACGCGTTCGTTTCGCCTCCATTTGAAACTATGTCACTTATATCGCAAGTTTTTGAAGATACGCCCTTCTACTTCGCATTGATTTGAAGCTAAATCATTTGTTTCGCATGGAATTGAAGCCACCTCGTTTGTTCCTCCAGCTTTTGAAGCTATATCACTTATATCGCAAGTATTTGAAGCTAAATCATATGTGTCGCATGGAATTGAAGCTGAACCTACTACATCGCATTGACTTGAAGTTAAATCTTGTGTATGGCATGGATTTGAAGCTAAACCTTCTACATCGCATTGATTTGAAGCTAAATCATGTGTATCGCATGGATTTGAAGTTAACCTCGTTTGTTTCGCATGCAGTTGTAGCTAAATAATGTATATCACAAGTATTTGTAGTTAAACCATTTGTTTTGCATGGATTTGAAGCTAAGCCTTCTACTTCGCATTCATTTGAAGCTAAATCACTTGTTTCGCATGGATTTGAATCTAAGCCTTGCCCTTCGAATTGATTTGAAGCTAAATCATGTGTTTTCGTATGGATTTGAAGCTAAACCTTCTACATCGCATTGATTTGAAGCTAAACCTTCTATATTCTATTGATTTGAAGCGAAACCTTCTACCTCTTATTGATTTGAAGCTAAACCTTCTACATCGCATTGATTTCAAGATAAATCGTGTGTTTCGCATAGATTTGAAGCTAACTCGTTAGTTTCGCATGCAGTTGTAGCTAAATAATGTATATCACAAGTATTTGTAGCTAAACCAATTGTTTCGCATGGATTTGAAGCTACGCCTTCCACTTCGCATTGATTTGAAGCTAAATCATTTGTTTCGCATGGAATTGAAGCCACCTCGCTTGTTCCTGCAGCTGTTCAAGCTATATCACTTATATCGCAAGTATTTGAAGCTAAATCATATGTGTCGCATGGAATTGAAGCTGAACCTACTACATCGCATTGACTTGAAGCTAAATCTTGTGTATGGCATGGATTTGAAGCTAAACCTTCTACATCGCATTGATTTGAAGCTAAATCATGTTTATCGCATGGATTTGAAGTTAACTCGTTTGTTTCGCATGCAGTTGTAGCTAAATAATGTATATCACAAGTATTTGTAGTTAAACCATTTGTTTTGCATGGATTTGAAGCTAAGCTTTCTACTTCGCATTCATTTGAAGCTAAACCACTTGTTTCGCATGGATTTGAATCTAAGCCTTGCCCTTCGAATTGATTTGAAGCTAAATCATGTGTTTCGTATGGATTTGAAGCTAAACCTTCTACATCGCATTGATTTGAAGCTAAACATTCTATATTCTATTGATTTGAAGCTAAACCTTCTACCTCCTATTGATTTGAAGCCAAGCCTTCTACTTCGCATTCATTTGAAGCTAAATCATTTGTTTCGCATGGATTTGAATCTAAGCCTTGTCCTTCGAATTGATTTGAAGCTAAATCATGTGTTTCGCATGGATTTGAAACTAACTCGATTGTTTCGCATGCAGTTAAAGCAAAATGATGTATATCACAAGTATTTGAAGCTAAATCAATTGTTTCGCATGGATTTGAAGCTAAATCTTCTACTTCGCATGGATTTGAAGATAAATCATGTGTTTCGCATTGATTTGAAGCTAAATCATGTGTTTTTGCATGCAGTTGAAGCTAAATCATGTCTGTCACAAGTATTTGAAGATGAACCATTTGAATTGCATTGATTTGAAACCGAGCCTACTACTTCGCACTTATTTGCAGCTAAATAATGTGTTTCGCATGGATTTGAAGCTAATCCTTCTACATCGCATTGATTTCCAGCTGAATCATGTGTTTCGCAATGGATTTGAAGCTAACTCGTTCGTTTTGCATGCAGTTGAATCTACATCACTTATATCGCAAGTGTTTGAAGCTAAATCATGTGTATCGCGTGGAATTGAAGCTACCTCGTTTGTTCCTACAGCTTTTAAAGCTATATCAATTATATCGCAAGTATTTGAAGCTAAATCATATGTGTCGCATGGATTTGAAGCTGAACCTTCTACATCGCATTGATTTGAAGCTAAATCTTGTGTATCGCATGGATTTGAAGCTAAACCTTCTACATCACATTGATTAGCAGCTATATCATGTGTTTCGCATGGATTTGAAGCTAACTCGTTCGTTTTGCCTGCAGTTGAATCTACATCACTTATATCGCAAGTGTTTGAAGATAAATCATGTGTATCGCGTGGATTTTTAAGCTAACTCTTTTGATTAGTCTGCATTTGAAGCTATATCACTTATACCCCAAGTGTTTTGAAGCTAAATCATTTGTTTCGCGTGGATTTGAAGCTAAACCTTCTACATCGCATTGATTAGAAGCTAAATCATGTGTCTCACATGGATTTGAAGCTAACTCGTTCGTTTCGCCTCATTTGAAACTATGTCACTTATATCGCAAGTTTTTGAAGATACGCCTTCTACTTCGCATTGATTTGAAGCTAAATCATTTGTTTCGCATGGAATTGAAGCCACCTCGTTTGTTCCTCCAGCTTTTGAAGCTATATCACTTATATCGCAAGTATTTGAAGCTAAATCATATGTGTCGCATGGAATTGAAGCTGAACCTACTACATCGCATTGACTTGAAGCTAAATCTTGTGTATGGCATGGATTTGAAGCTAAACCTTCTACATCGCATTGATTTGAAGCTAAATCATGTGTATCGCATGGATTTGAAGTTAACTCGTTTGTTTCGCATGCAGTTGTAGCTAAATAATGTATATCACAAGTTATTTGTAGTTAAACCATTTGTTTTGCATGGATTTGAAGCTAAGCCTTCTACTTCGCATTCATTTGAAGCTAAATCACTTGTTTCGCATGGATTTGAATCTAAGCCTTGCCCTTCGGAATTGATTTGAAGCTAAATCATGTGTTTCGTATGGATTTGAAGCTAAACCTTCTACATCGCATTGATTTGAAGCTAAACCTTCTATATTCTATTGATTTGAAGCGAAACCTTCTACCTCTTATTGATTTGAAGCTAAACCTTCTACATCGCATTGATTTCAAGATAAATCGTGTGTTTCGCATAGATTTGAAGCTAACTCGTTAGTTTCGCATGCAGTTGTAGCTAAATAATGTATATCACAAGTATTTGTAGCTAAACCAATTGTTTCGCATGGATTTGAAGCTACGCCTTCCACTTCGCATTGATTTGAAGCTAAATCATTTGTTTCGCATGGAATTGGAGCCACCTCGCTTGTTCCTGCAGCTGTTCAAGCTATATCACTTATATCGCAAGTATTTGAAGCTAAATCATATGTGTCGCATGGAATTGAAGCTGAACCTACTACATCGCATTGACTTGAAGCTAAATCTTGTGTATGGCATGGATTTGAAGCTAAACCTTCTACATCGCATTGATTTGAAGCTAAATCATGTGTATCGCATGGATTTGAAGTTAACTCGTTTGTTTCGCATGCAGTTGTAGCTAAATAATGTATATCACAAGTATTTGTAGTTAAACCATTTGTTTTGCATGGATTTGAAGCTAAGCCTTCTACTTCGCATTCATTTGAAGCTAAATCACTTGTTTCGCATGGATTTGAATCTAAGCCTTGCCCTTCGAATTGATTTGAAGCTAAATCATGTGTTTCGTATGGATTTGAAGCTAAACCTTCTACATCGCATTGATTTGACGCTAAACCTTCTATAATCTATTGATTTGAAGCGAAACCTTCTACCTCTTATTGATTTGAAGCTAAACCTTCTACATCGCATTGATTTGAAGATAAATCGTGTGTTTCGCATAGATTTGAAGCTAACTCGTTAGTTTCGCATGCAGTTGTAGCTAAATAATGTATATCACAAGTATTTGTAGCTAAACCAATTGTTTCGCATGGATTTGAAGCTACGCCTTCCACTTCGCATTGATTTGAAGCTAAATCATTTGCTTCGCATGGAATTGAAGCCACCTCGTTTGTTCCTGCAGCTGTTGAAGCTATATCACTTATATCGCAAGTATTTGAAGCTAAATCATATGTGTCGCATGGAATTGAAGCTGAACCTACTACATCGCATTGACTTGAAGCTAAATCTTGTGTATGGCATGGATTTGAAGCTAAACCTTCTACATCGCATTGATTTGAAGCTAAATCATGTGTATCGCATGGATTTGAAGTTAACTCGCTTGTTTCGCATGCAGTTGTAGCTAAATAATGTATATCACAAGTATTTGTAGTTAAACCATTTGTTTTGCATGGATTTGAAGCTAAGCTTTCTACTTCGCATTCATTTGAAGCTAAATCACTTGTTTCGCATGGATTTGAATCTAAGCCTTGCCCTTCGAATTGATTTGAAGCTAAATCATGTGTTTCGTATGGATTTGAAGCTAAACCTTCTACATCGCATTGATTTGAAGCTAAACCTTCTATATTCTATTGATTTGAAGCTAAACCTTCTACCTCTTATTGATTTGAAGCTAAACCTTCTACATCGCATTGATTTGAAGATAAATCGTGTGTTTCGCATAGATTTGAAGCTAACTCGTTAGTTTCGCATGCAGTTGTAGCTAAATAATGTATATCACAAGTATTTGTAGCTAAACCAATTGTTTCGCATGGATTTGAAGCTACGCCTTCCACTTCGCATTGATTGGAAGCTAAATCATTTGTTTCGCATGGAATTGAAGCCACCTCGTTTGTTCCTGCAGCTGTTGAAGCTATATCACTTATATCGCAAGTATTTGAAGCTAAATCATATGTGTCACATGGATTTGAAGCTGAACCTTCTACATCGCATTGATTTGAAGCTAAATCTTGTGTATCGCATGGATTTGAAGCTAACTCGTTCGTTTTGCTTGCAGTTGAATCTACATCACTTATATCGCAACTGTTTGAAGCTAAATCATGTGTATCGCGTGGAATTGAAGCTACCTCGTTTGTTCCTACAGCTTTTAAAGCTATATCACTTATATCGCAAGTATTTGAAGCTAGATCATATGTGTCGCATGGATTTGAAGCTGAACCTACTACATCGCATTGAATTGAAGCTAAATCTTGTGTATGGCATGGATTTGAAGCTAAACCTTCTACATCGCATTGATTTGAAGCTAAATCATGTGTATCGCATCGATTTGAAGTTAACTCGTTTGTTTCGCATGCAGTTGTAGCTAAATGATGTATATCACAAGTATTTGTAGTTAAACCATTTGTTTTGCATGGATTTAAAGCCAAGCCTTCTACTTCGCATTCATTTGAAGCTAAATCATTTGTTTCGCATGGATTTGAATCTAAGCCTTGTCCTTCGAATTGATTTGAAGCTAAATCATGTGTTTCGCATGGATTTGAAACTAACTCGATTGTTTCGCATGCAATTAAAGCAAAATGATGTATATCACAAGTATTTGAAGCTAAATCAATTGTTTCGCATGGATTTGAAGCTAAATCTTCTACTTCGCATGGATTTGAAGATAAATCATGTGTTTCGCATTGATTTGAAGCTAAATCATGTGTTTTGCATGCAGTTGAAGCTAAATCATGTCTGTCACAAGTATTTGAAGATGAACCATTTGAATTGCATTGATTTGAAACCGAGCCTACTACTTCGCACTTATTTGCAGCTAAATAATGTGTTTCGCATGGATTTGAAGCTAATCCTTCTACTTCGCATTCATTTGAAGCTAAATCACTTGTTTCGCATGGATTTGAATCTAAGCCTTGCCCTTCGAATTGATTTGAAGCTAAATCATGTGTTTCGTATGGATTTGAAGCTAAACCTTCTACATCGCATTGATTTGAAGCTAAACCTTCTATATTCTATTGATTTGAAGCGAAACCTTCTACCTCTTATTGATTTGAAGCTAAACCTTCTACATCGCATTGATTTCAAGATAAATCGTGTGTTTCGCATAGATTTGAAGCTAACTCGTTAGTTTCGCATGCAGTTGTAGCTAAATAATGTATATCACAAGTATTTGTAGCTAAACCAATTGTTTCGCATGGATTTGAAGCTACGCCTTCCACTTCGCATTGATTTGAAGCTAAATCATTTGTTTCGCATGGAATTGAAGCCACCTCGTTTGTTCCTGCAGCTGTTGAAGCTATATCACTTATATCGCAAGTATTTGAAGCTAAATCATATGTGTCGCATGGAATTGAAGCTGAATCTACTACATCGCATTGACTTGAAGCTAAATCTTGTGTATGGCATGGATTTGAAGCTAAACCTTCTACATCGCATTGATTTGAAGCTAAATCATGTGTATCGCATGGATTTGAAGTTAACTCGTTTGTTTCGCATGCAGTTGTAGCTAAATAATGTATATCACAAGTATTTGTAGTTAAACCATTTGTTTTGCATGGATTTGAAGCCAAGCTTTCTACTTCGCATTCATTTGAAGCTAAATCACTTGTTTCGCATGGATTTGAATCTAAGCCTTGCCCTTCGAATTGATTTGAAGCTAAATCATGTGTTTCGTATGGATTTGAAGCTAAACCTTCTACATCGCATTGATTTGAAGCTAAACCTTCTATATTCTATTGATTTGAAGCTAAACCTTCTACCTCTTATTGATTTGAAGCTAAACCTTCTACATCGCATTGATTTGAAGATAAATCGTGTGTTTCGCATAGATTTGAAGCTAACTCGTTAGTTTCGCATGCAGTTGTAGCTAAATAATGTATATCACAAGTATTTGTAGCTAAACCAATTGTTTCGCATGGATTTGAAGCTACGCCTTCCACTTCGCATTGATTTGAAGCTAAATCATTTGTTTCGCATGGAATTGAAGCCACCTCGTTTGTTCCTGCAGCTGTTGAAGCTATATCACTTATATCGCAAGTATTTGAAGCTAAATCATATGTGTCACATGGATTTGAAGCTGAACCTTCTACATCGCATTGATTTGAAGCTAAATCTTGTGTATCGCATGGATTTGAAGCTAACTCGTTCGTTTTGCTTGCAGTTGAATCTACATCACTTATATCGCAAGTGTTTGAAGCTAAATCATGTGTATCGCGTGGAATTGAAGCTACCTCGTTTGTTCCTACAGCTTTTAAAGCTATATCACTTATATCGCAAGTATTTGAAGCTAGATCATATGTGTCGCATGGATTTGAAGCTGAACCTACTACATCGCATTGAATTGAAGCTAAATCTTGTGTATGGCATGGATTTGAAGCTAAACCTTCTACATCGCATTGATTTGAAGCTAAATCATGTGTATCGCATCGATTTGAAGTTAACTCGTTTGTTTCGCATGCAGTTGTAGCTAAATAATGTATATCACAAGTATTTGTAGTTAAACCATTTGTTTTGCATGGATTTGAAGCCAAGCCTTCTACTTCGCATTCATTTGAAGCTAAATCATTTGTTTCGCATGGATTTGAATCTAAACCTTCTACTTCGCATTGATTTGAAGTTAAATCATTTGTTTCGCATGGAATTGAAGCATCCTCGTTTGTTGCTCCAGCTTTTGAAGCTATATCACTTATATCGCAAGTATTTGATGATAAATCATATGTGTCGCATGGATTAGAAGCTGAACCTACTACATCGCATTGATTTGAAGCTAAATCTTGTGTATCGCATGGATTTGAAGCTAAACCTTCCACATCGCATTGATTTGAAGCTAAATCATGTGTATCGCATGGATTTGAAGATAACTCGTTAGTTTCGCATGCAGTTGTAGCTAAATAATGTATATCACAAGTATTTGTAGCTAAACCATTCGTTTCGCATGGATTTGAAGCTACGCCTTCTACTTCGCATTGATTTGAAGCCTTAAGCATTTGTTTCGCATGGATTTGAATCTAAGCATTGTACTTCGAATTGATTTGAATCTCAATCATGTGTTTCGTATGGATTTGAAGCTGAACCTTCTACATCGCATTGATTTGAAACTAAATCATGTGTCTCGCATGGAATTGAAGCTACCTCGTTTGTTCCTACAGCTTTTGAAGCTATATCAATTATATCGCAAGTATTTGAAGCTAAATCATATGTGTCGCATGGATTTGTAGCTGAACCTACTACATCGTATTCATTTGAAGCTAAATCTTGTGTATCGCATGCATTTGAAGCTAAACCTTCTACATCGCATTGATTTGAAGATAAATCGTGTGTTTCGCATAGATTTGAAGCTAACTCGTTAGTTTCGCATGCAGTTGTAGTTAAATAATGTATATCACAAGTATTTGTAGCTAAACCATTTGTTTCGAATGGATTTGAAGCTACGCCTTCTACTTCGCATTGATTTGAAGCTAAATCTTGTATATCGTATGGATTTGAAGCAAACTATCTACATCGCATTGATTTGAAGCTTAATCATGTGTATCGCGTGGATTTGAAGTTAAACCATCTACATCACATTGATTTGCAGCTAAATCATGAGTTTCGCATGGATTTGAAGCTAACTCGTTCGTTTCGCATGCAGTTGTAGCTAAATAATGTATATCACAAGTATCTGTAGCTAAACCATTTGTTTTGCATGGATTTGAAGCTAATACTTCTACTTCGCATTCATTTGAAGCTAAATCATTTGTTTCGCATGGATTTGAATCTAAGCCTTGTCCTTCGAATTGATTTGAAGCTAAACCTACTACATTCTATTGATTTGAAGCTAAACCTTCTACCTCTTATTGTTTTGAAGCTAAACCTTCTACATCGCATTGATTTGCAGCTAAATCATGTGTTTCGCATGGAATTGAAGCTACCTCGTTTGTTCCTCCTGCTTTTGAAGCTATATCACTTATATCGCATGGATTTGAAGCTGAACCTACTACATCGCATTGATTTGAAGCTAAATCATGTGTTTCGCATGGATTTGAAGATAACTAGTTCGTTTCGCCTGCAGTTGAATCTACATCACTTGCATCGCTAGTATTTGAAGCTAAATCGTGTGTATCGCGTGGATTTTGAAGCTAACTCGATTGATTAGACTTCATTTGAAGCTATATCACTTACACCCCAAGCGTTTGAAGCTATATCATTTGTATCGCATGGATTTGAAGCTAATCCTTCTTCATCGCATTGATTTGCAGCTAAATCATGTGTTTTGCATGGATTTGAAGATAACTCGTTCGTTGCGCATGCAGTTAAATCTAAATAACGTATATCACAAGTATGTGAATCTAAACATTTTGATTCGCATGGATTTGAAGCTAAGCCTTCTACTTCGCATTAATTGGAAGATAAATCACGTGTTTTGCATGGATTTGAAGCAAAACCTTCTTCATCGCAAGTATTTGAAACTAAATCATATGTGTCGCATGGATTTGTAGCTGAACCTACTACATCGCATTCATTTGAAGCTAAATCTTGTGTATCGCATGGATTTGAAGCTAAACCTTCTACATCGCATTGATTTGAAGATAAATCGTGTGTTTCGCATAGATTTGAAGCTAACTCGTTAGTTTCGCATGCAGTTGTAGCTAAATAATGTATATCACAAGTATTGGTAGCTAAACCATTTGTTTTGCATGGATTTGAAGCTAAGCCTTCTACTTAGCATTCATTTGAAGCTAAATCATTTGTTTAGCAAAGATTTGAAGCTAACTCGTTAGTTTCGCATGCAGTTGTAGCTAAATTATGTATATCACAAGTATTTGTAGCTAAACCATTTGTTTCGAATGGATTTGAAGCTACGCCTTCTACTTCGCATTGATTTGAAGCTAAATCATTTGTTTCGCATAGAATTGAAGCTACCTCGTTTGTTCCTCCTGCTTTTGAAGCTATATCACTTATATCGCAAGGATTTGAAGCTGAACCTACTACATCGCATTGATTTGAAGCTAAATCTTGTGTATCGCATGGATCTGAAGCTAAGCCTTCTACTTCGCATTGATTTGAAGTTAAATCATTTGTTTCGCATGGAATGGAAGCTTCCTCGTTTGTTCCTCCAGCTTTTGAAGCTATATCACTTATATCGCAAGTATTTGAAGGCAAATCATTTGTGTCGCATGGATTTGAAGCTAAACCTTCTACATCGCATTGATTTGAAGCTAAATAATGTGAATCGCATAGATTTGAAGCTAACTCGTTAGTTTCGCATGCAGTTGTAGCTAAATAATATATATCACAAGTATTTGTAGCTAAACCATTTGTTTTGCATGGATTTGAAGCTAAGCCTTCTACTTCGCATTCATTTTAAGCTAAATCATTTGTTTCGCATGGATTTGAAGCTACCTCGTTTGTTCCTACAGCTTTTGAAGCTATATCAATTATATCGCAAGTATTTGAAGCTAAATCATATGTGTCGCATGGATTTGTAGCTGAACCTACTACATCGTATTCATTTGAAGCTAAATCTTGTGTATCGCATGGATTTGAAGCTAAACCTTCTACATCGCATTGATTTGAAGATAAATCGTGTGTTTCGCATAGATTTGAAGCTAACTCGTTTGTTCGTCTTGCTTTTGAAGCTATATCAATTATATCGCAAGTATTTGAAGCTAAATCATATGTGTCGCATGGATTTGAAGCTGAACCTTCTACATCGCTATGATTTGAAGCTAAATCTTGTGTATCGCATGGATTTGAAGCTAAACCTTCTACATCGCATTGATTAGAAGCTAAATCATGTGTCTCGCATGGATTTGAAGCTAACTCGTTCGTTTCGCCTCCATTTGAAACTGTGTCACTTATATCGCAAGTATTTAAAGCTAAATCATATGTGCCGCATGGATTTGAAGCTGAACCTACTACATCGCATTGATTTGAAGCTAAATCTTGTGCATCGAATGGATTTGAAGCTAAACCTTCTACATTCTATTGATTTGAAGCTAAACCTTCTACCTCTTATTGTTTTGAAGCTAAACCTTCTACATCGCATTGATTTGCAGCTAAATCATGTGTTTCGCATGGATTTGAAGCTAAACCTTCTACATTGCATTGATTTGCAGCTGATTCATGTGTTTCGCATGGATTTGAAGCTATCTCGTCCGTTTCTCCTGTATTCGAAGCTATATCACTTATATCGCAAATATTTGAAGCTAAATCATGTGTTACACTTGGGTATGAAGCTAAACCTTCTACATCGCATTGATTTGAAGCTAAATCATGTGTCTCGCATGGAATTGAAGCTACCTCGTTTGTTCCTACAGCTTTTGAAGCTATATCACTTATATCGCAAGGATTTGAAGCTGAACCTACTACATTGCATTGATTTGAAGCTAAATCTTGTGTATCGCATGGATCTGAAGCTAAGCCTTCTACTTCGCATTAATTTGAAGTTAAATCATTTGTTTCGCATGGAATGGAAGCTTCCTCGTTTGTTCCTCCAGCTTTTGAAGCTATATCACTTATATCGCAAGTATTTGAAGCTAAATCATTTGTGTCGCATGGATTTGAAGCTGAACCTTCTACATCGCATTGATTTGAAGCTAAACCTTCTACATCACATTGATTTCCAGCTAAATCATATGTTTCGCATGGATTTGGAGCTAACTCGTTCGTTTCGCCTGCAGTTGAACCTACATCACTTATATCGCAAGTATTTGAAGCTAAATCATGTATATCGCGTGGATTTTAAAGCTAACTCGTTTGATTAGTCTCCATTTGAAGCTATATCACTTATACCCCAAGTGTTTGAAGCTAAGTCATTTGTTTCGCGTGGATTTGAAGCTAAACCTTCTACATCGCATTGATTTGAAGCTAAATCATGTGTCTCGCATGGAATTGAAGCTACCTCGTTGTTCCTACAGATTTTGAAGCTATATCACTTATATCGCAAGTATTTGAAGCTAAATCATATGTGTGGCATGTATTAGAAGCTGAACCTACTACATCCCAATGATTTGAAGCTAAATCTTGTATATCGCATGGATTTGAAGCTAAACCTTCTACATCGCATTGATTTGAAGCTAAATAATGTGAATCGCATAGATTTGAAGCTAACTCGTTAGTTTCGCATGCAGTTGTAGCTAAATAATGTATATCACAAGTATTTGTAGCTAAACCATTTGTTTTGCATGGATTTGAAGCTAAGCCTTCTACTTCGCATTCATTTTAAGCTAAATCATTTGTTTCGCATGGATTTGAAGCTACCTCGTTTGTTCCTACAGCTTTTGAAGCTATATCAATTATATCGCAAGTATTTGAAGCTAAATCATATGTGTCGCATGGATTTGAAGCTGAACCTTCTACATCGCATTGATTTGAAGCTAAATCTTGTGTATCGCATGGATTTGAAGCTAAACCTTCTACATCGCATTGATTTGAAGCTAAATCTTGTGCATCGAATGGATTTGAAGCTAAACCTTCTACATTCTATTGATTTGAAGCTAAACCTTCTACCTCTTATTGTTTTGAAGCTAAATCTCCTACATCGCATTGATTTGCAGCTAAATCATGTGTTTCGCATGGATTTGAAGCTAAACCTTGTACATTGCATTGATTTGCAGCTGATTCATGTGTTTCGCATGGATTTGAAGCTATCTCCTCCGTTTCTCCTGTATTCGAAGCTATTTCACTTATATCGCAAATATTTGAAGCTAAATCATGTGTTACACTTGGGTATGAAGCTAAATCTTCTACATCGCATTGATTTGAAGCTAAATCATGTGTCTCGCATGGAATTGATGATACCTCGTTTGTTCCTACAGCTTTTGAAGCTATATCACCTATATCGCAAGTATTTGAAGCTAAATCATATATGTCGCATGGATTTGAAGCTGAACCTACTACATCGCATTGATTTGAAGCTAAATCTTGTGTATCGCATGGATTTGAAGCTAAACCTTCCACATCGCATTGATTTGAAGCTAAATCATGTGTATCGCATGGATTTGAAGATAACTCGTTAGTTTCGCATGCAGTTGTAGCTAAATATTGTATATCACAAGTATTTGTAGCTAAACCATTTGTTTCGCATGGATTTGAAGCTACGCCTTCTACTTCGCATTGATTTGAAGCCTTAAGCATTTGTTTCGCATGGATTTGAATCTAAGCATTGTACTTCGAATTGATTTGAATCTAAATCATGTGTTTCGTATGGATTTGAATCTGAACCTTCTACATCGCATTGATTTGAAGCTAAATCATGTGTCTCGCATGGAATTGAAGCTACCTCGTTTGTTCCTACAGCTTTTGAAGCTATATCACTTATATCGCAAGTATTTGAAGCTAAATCATATGTGTCGCATGTATTAGAAGCTGAACCCACTACATCGCATTGATTTGAAGCTAAATCTTGTGTATCGCATGGATTTGAAGCTAAACCTTCGACGTCGCATTGATTTGAAGCTAAATCATATGTATCGCATGGATTTGAAGCTAACTCGTTAGTTTCGCATGCAGTTGTAGCTAAATAATGTATATCACAAGTATTGGTAGCTAAACCATTTGTTTTGCATGGATTTGAAGCTAAGCCTTCTACTTCGCATTCATTTGAAGCTAAATCATTTGTTTAGCAAAGATTTGAAGCTAACTCGTTAGTTTCGCATGCAGTTGTAGCTAAATTATGTATATCACAAGTATTTGTAGCTAAACCATTTGTTTCGAATGGATTTGAAGCTACGCCTTCTACTTCGCATTGATTTGAAGCTAAATCATTTGTTTCGCATAGAATTGAAGCTACCTCGTTTGTTCCTCCTGCTTTTGAAGCTATATCACTTATATCGCAAGGATTTGAAGCTGAACCTACTACATCGCATTGATTTGAAGCTAAATCTTGTGTATCGCATGGATCTGAAGCTAAGCCTTCTACTTCGCATTGATTTGAAGTTAAATCATTTGTTTCGCATGGAATGGAAGCTTCCTCGTTTGTTCCTCCAGCTTTTGAAGCTATATCACTTACATCGCAAGTATTTGAAGCTAAATCATTTGTGTCGCATGGATTTGAAGCTGAACCTTCTACATCGCATTGATTTGAAGCTAAATCATGTGTCTCGCATGGAATTGAAGCTACCTCGTTTGTTCCTACAGATTTTGAAGCTATATCACTTATATCGCAAGTATTTGAAGCTAAATCATATGTGTGGCATGTATTAGAAGCTGAACCTACTACATCGCATTGATTTGAAGCTAAATCTTGTGTATCGCATGGATTTGAAGCTAAACCTTCTACATCGCATTGATTTGAAGCTAAATCTTGTGTATCGCATGGATCTGAAGCTAAGCCTTCTACTTCGCATTGATTTGAAGTTAAATCATTTGTTTCGCATGGAATGGAAGCTTCCTCGTTTGTTCCTCCAGCTTTTGAAGCTATATCACTTATATCGCAAGTATTTGAAGCTAAATCATTTGTGTCGCATGGATTTGAAGCTGAACCTTCTACATCGCATTGATTTGAAGCTAAATCATGTGTCTCGCATGGAATTGAAGCTACCTCGTTTGTTCCTACAGATTTTGAAGCTATATCACTTATATCGCAAGTATTTGAAGCTAAATCATATGTGTGGCATGTATTAGAAGCTGAACCTGCTACATCGCATTGATTTGAAGCTAAATCTTGTGTATCGCATGGATTTGAAGCTAAACCTTCTACATCGCATTGATTTGAAGCTAAATCTTGTGCATCGAATGGATTTGAAGCTAAACCTTCTACATTCTATTGATTTGAAGCTAAACCTTCTACCTCTTATTGTTTTGAAGCTAAATCTTCTACATCGCATTGATTTGCAGCTAAATCATGTGTTTCGCATGGATTTGAAGCTAAACCTTGTACATTGCATTGATTTGCAGCTGATTCATGTGTTTCGCATGGATTTGAAGCTATCTCCTCCGTTTCTCCTGTATTCGAAGCTATTTCACTTATATCGCAAATATTTGAAGCTAAATCATGTGTTACACTTGGGTATGAAGCTAAATCTTCTACATCGCATTGATTTGAAGCTAAATCATGTGTCTCGCATGGAATTGAAGATACCTCGTTTGTTCCTACAGCTTTTGAAGCTATATCACCTATATCGCAAGTATTTGAAGCTAAATCATATATGTCGCATGGATTTGAAGCTGAACCTACTACATCGCATTGATTTGAAGCTAAATCTTGTGTATCGCATGGATTTGAAGCTAAACCTTCCACATCGCATTGATTTGAAGCTAAATCATGTGTATCGCATGGATTTGAAGATAACTCGTTAGTTTCGCATGCAGTTGTAGCTAAATAATGTATATCACAAGTATTTGTAGCTAAACCATTTGTTTCGCATGGATTTGAAGCTACGCCTTCTACTTCGCATTGATTTGAAGCCTTAAGCATGTGTTTCGCATGGATTTGAATCTAAGCATTGTACTTCGAATTGATTTGAATCTAAATCATGTGTTTCGTATGGATTTGAATCTGAACCTTCTACATCGCATTGATTTGAAGCTAAATCATGTGTCTCGCATGGAATTGAAGCTACCTCGTTTGTTCCTACAGCTTTTGAAGCTATATCACTTATATCGCAAGTATTTGAAGCTAAATCATATGTGTCGCATGTATTAGAAGCTGAACCTACTACATCGCATTGATTTGAAGCTAAATCTTGTGTATCGCATGGATTTGAAGCTAAACCTTCGACGTCGCATTGATTTGAAGCTAAATCATATGTATCGCATGGATTTGAAGCTAACTCGTTAGTTTCGCATGCAGTTGTAGCTAAATAATGTATATCACAAGTATTGGTAGCTAAACCATTTGTTTTGCATGGATTTGAAGCTAAGCCTTCTACTTCGCATTCATTTGAAGCTAAATCATTTGTTTAGCAAAGATTTGAAGCTAACTCGTTAGTTTCGCATGCAGTTGTAGCTAAATTATGTATATCACAAGTATTTGTAGCTAAACCATTTGTTTCGAATGGATTTGAAGCTACGCCTTCTACTTCGCATTGATTTGAAGCTAAATCATTTGTTTCGCATAGAATTGAAGCTACCTCGTTTGTTCCTCCTGCTTTTGAAGCTATATCACTTATATCGCAAGGATTTGAAGCTGAACCTACTACATCGCATTGATTTGAAGCTAAATCTTGTGTATCGCATGGATCTGAAGCTAAGCCTTCTACTTCGCATTGATTTGAAGTTAAATCATTTGTTTCGCATGGAATGGAAGCTTCCTCGTTTGTTCCTCCAGCTTTTGAAGCTATATCACTTATATCGCAAGTATTTGAAGCTAAATCATTTGTGTCGCATGGATTTGAAGCTGAACCTTCTACATCGCATTGATTTGAAGCTAAATCATGTGTCTCGCATGGAATTGAAGCTACCTCGTTTGTTCCTACAGATTTTGAAGCTATATCACTTATATCGCAAGTATTTGAAGCTAAATCATATGTGTGGCATGTATTAGAAGCTGAACCTACTACATCGCATTGATTTGAAGCTAAATCTTGTGTATCGCATGGATTTGAAGCTAAACCTTCTACATCGCATTGATTTGAAGCTAAATAATGTGAATCGCATAGATTTGAAGCTAACTCGTTTGTTCCTACAGCTTTTGAAGCTATATCAATTATTTCGCAAGTATTTGAAGCTAAATCATATGTGTCGCATGGATTTGAAGCTGAACCTTCTACATCGCTATGATTTGAAGCTAAATCTTGTGTATCGCATGGATTTGAAGCTAAACCTTCTACATCGCATTGATTAGAAGCTAAATCATGTGTCTCGCATGGATTTGAAGCTAACTCGTTCGTTTCGCCTCCATTTGAAGCTGTGTCACTTATATCGCAAGTATTTAAAGCTAAATCATATGTGCCGCATGGATTTGAAGCTGAACCTACTACATCGCATTGATTTGAAGCTAAATCTTGTGCATCGAATGGATTTGAAGCTAAACCTTCTACATTCTATTGATTTGAAGCTAAACCTTCTACCTCTTATTGTTTTTAAGCTAAACCTTCTACATCGCATTGATTTGCAGCTAAATCATGTGTTTCGCATGGATTTGTAGCTAAACCTTCTACATTGCATTGATTTGCAGCTGATTCATGTGTTTCGCATGGATTTGAAGCTATCTCGTCCGTTTCTCCTGTATTCGAAGCTATATCACTTATATCGCAAATATTTGAAGCTAAATCATGTGTTACACTTGGGTATGAAGCTAAACCTTCTACATCTCATTGATTTGAAGCTAAATCATGTGTTTCGCATGGAATTGAAGCTACCTCGTTTGTTCCTACAGCTTTTGAAGCTATATCACTTATATCGCAAGTATTTGAAGCTAAATCATATATGTCGCATGGATTTGAAGCTGAACCTACTACATCGCATTGATTTGAAGCTAAATCTTGTGTATCGCATGGATTTGAAGCTAAACCTTCTACATCACATTGATTTCCAGCTAAATCATATGATTCGCATGGATTTGGAGCTAACTCGTTCGTTTTGCCTGCAGTTGAACCTACATCACTTATATCGCAAGTATTTGAAGCTAAATCATGTATATCGCGTGGATTTTAAAGCTAACTCGTTTGATTAGTCTCCATTTGAAGCTATATCACTTATACCCCAAGTGTTTGAAGCTAAGTTATTTGTTTCGCGTGGATTTGAAGCTAAACCTTCTACATCGCATTGATTTGAAGCTAAATCATGTGTCTCGCATGGAATTGAAGCTACCTCGTTTGTTCCTACAGCTTTTGAAGCTATATCACTTATATCGCAAGTATTTGAAGCTAAATCATATGTGTGGCATGTATTAGAAGCTGAACCTACTACATCGCATTGATTTGAAGCTAAATCTTGTGTATCGCATGGATTTGAAGCTAAACCTTCTACATCGCATTGATTTGAAGCTAAATCATGTGTTTCGCATGGATTTGAAGATAACTAGTTCGTTTCGCCTGCAGTTGAATCTACATCACTTGCATCGCCAGTATTTGAAGCTAAATCGTGTGTATCGCGTGGATTTTGAAGCTAACTCGATTGATTAGACTTCATTTGAAGCTATATCACTTACACCCCAAGCGTTTGAAGCTATATCATATGTATCGCATGGATTTGAAGCTAATCCTTCTTCATCGCATTGATTTGCAGCTAAATCATGTGTTTTGCATGGATTTGAAGATAACTCGTTCGTTGCGCATGCAGTTAAATCTAAATAACGTATATCACAAGTATGTGAAGCTAAACAATTTGATTCGCATGGATTTGAAGCTAAGCCTTCTACTTCGCATTAATTGGAAGATAAATCACGTGTTTTGCATGGATTTGAAGCATAACCTTCTACATCGCAAGTATTTGAAACTAAATCATATGTGTCGCATGGATTTGTAGCTGAACCTACTACATCGCATTCATTTGAAGCTAAATCTTGTGTATCGCATGGATTTGAAGCTAAACCTTCTACATCGCATTGATTAGAAGCTAAATCATGTGTCTCGCATGGATTTGAAGCTAACTCGTTCGTTTCGCCTCCATTTGAAGCTATGTCACTTATATCGCAAGTATTTAAAGCTAAATCATATGTGCCGCATGGATTTGAAGCTGAACCTACTACATCGCATTGATTTGAAGCTAAATCTTGTGCATCGAATGGATTTGAAGCTAAACCTTCTACATTCTATTGATTTGGAGCTAAACCTTCTACCTCTTACTGTTTTGAAGCTAAACCTTCTACATCGCATTGATTTGCAGCTAAATCATGTGTTTCGCATGGATTTGAAGCTAAACCTTCTACATTGCATTGATTTGCAGCTGATTCATGTGTTTCGCATGGATTTGAAGCTATCTCGTCCGTTTTTCCTGTATTCGAAGCTATATCACTTATATCGCAAATATTTGAAGCTAAATCATGTGTTACACTTGGGTATGAAGCTAAACCTTCTACATCGCATTGATTTGAAGCTAAATCATGTGTCTCGCATGGAATTGAAGCTACCTCGTTTGTTCCTACAGCTTTTGAAGCTATATCACTTATATCGCAAGTATTTGAAGCTAAATCATATATGTCGCATGGATTTGAAGCTGAACCTACTACATCGCATTGATTTGAAGCTAAATCATTTATTTCGCATGGAATTGATGGCACCTCGTTTGTTCCTCCAGCTTTTGAAGCTATATCACTTATATCGCAAGTATTTGAAGCTAAATCATATGTGTCGCATGGATTTGAAGCTAACTCGTTCGTTTTGCCTGCAGTTGTAGCTAAATAATGTATATCACAAGTATTTGTAGCTAAACGATTTGTTTCTCATGGATTTGAAGCTACGCCTTCTACTTCGCATTGATTAGAAGCTAAATCATGTGTCTCGCATGGATTTGAAGCTAACTCGTTCGTTTCGCCTCCATTTGTAACTATGTCACTTATATCGCAAGTATTTAAAGCTAAATCATATGTGCCGCATGGATTTGAAGCTAAGCCTTCTACTTCGCATTCATCTGAAGCTAATCCATTTGTTTCGCATGGATCTGAAGCTAAGCCTTCTACTTCGCATTAATTTGAAGTTATATCATTTGTTTCGCATGGAATTGAAGCTTCCTCGTTTGTTCCTCCAGCTTTTGAAGCTATATCACTTATATCGCAAGTATTTGAAGCTAAATCATATGTGTCGCATGGATTTGAAGCTGAACCTACTACAACGCATTGATTTGAAGCTAAATCTTGTGTATCGCATGGATTTGAAGCTAAACCTTCCACATCGCAATGATTTGAAGCTAAATGATGTGTATCGCAAGGATTTGAAGCTAAACCTTCTACATCGCATTGATTTGAAGATAAATCGTGTGTTTCGCATAGATTTGAAGCTAACTCGTTAGTTTCGCATGCAGTTGTAGCTAAACGACGTATATCACAAGTATTTGTAGCTAAACCATTTGTTTTGCATGGATTTGAAGCTATGCCTTCTACTTCGCATTCATTTGAAGCTAAATCATTTGTTTCGCATGGATTTGAATCTAAGCATTGTACTTCGAATTGATTTGAAGCTAAATCATGTCTTTCACAAGTATTTGAAGATGAACCATTTGAATCGCATTGATATGAACCCGAGCCTTCTACTTCGCACTGATTTGAATCTAAATCATGTGTCTCGCTTGGATTTGAAGCTAAGCCTTCTACTTTGAATTGATTTGCAGCTGAATTATGTGTTTCGCATGGATTTGAAGCTACCTCGTTTGTTCCTACAGCTTTTGAAGCTATATCACTTATATCGCAAGTATTTGAAGCTAAATCATATGTGTCGCATGGATTTGTAGCTGAACCTACTACATCGCATTGATTTGAAGCTAAATCTTGTGCATCGAATGGATTTGAAGCTAAACCTTCTACATCGCATTGATTTGAAGCTAAATCATTTGTTTCGCATGGATTTGAATCTAAGCCTTTTCCTTCGAATTGATTTGAAGCTAAATCATGTGTTTCGTATGGATTTGAAGCTAAACTTTCTACATCGCATTGATTTGTCGGTAAATCGTGTGTCTCGCATGGAATTGAAGCTACCTTGTTTGTTCCTACAGCTTTTGAAGCTATATCACTTATATCGCAAGTATTTGAAGCTAAATCATATGTGTTGCATGGATTTGAAGCTGAACCTACTACATCGCATTGATTTGAAGCTAAATCTTGTGTATCGCATGGATTTGAAGCTAAACTTTCTACATCGCATTTATTTGAAGCTAAACCTTCTATATTCCATTGATTTGAAGCTAAACCATCTACCTCTTATAGATTTGAAGCAAACATTCTACATCGCATTGATTTGAAGATAAATCGTGTGTTTCGCATGGATTTGAAGCTAGCTCGTTAGTTTCGCATGCAGTTGTAGCTAAATAATGTATATCACAAGTATTTGTAGCTAAACCATTTGTTTCGCATGGATTTGAAGCTACGCCTTCTACTTCGCATTGATTTGAAGCTAAATCATTTGTTTCGCATGGAATTGAAGCCACCTCGTTTGTTCCTCCAGCTTTTGAAGCTATATCACTTATATCGCAAGTATTTGAAGCTAAATCATATGTGTCGCATGGATTTGAAGCTGAACCTTCTACATCGCATTGATTTGAAGCTAAATCATTTGTTTCGCATGGATTTGAATCAAAGCCTTGTCCTTCGAATTGATTTGAAGCTAAATCATGTGTTTCGTATGGATTTGAAGCTAAACCTTCTACATCGCATTGACTTGAAGCTAAACCTTCTACATTCTATTGATTTGAAGCTAAACCTTCTTCATCGCATTGATTTGCAGCTAAATAATGTGTTTCGCATGGATTTGAAGCTAACTCGTTCGTTGCGCATGCAGTTAAATCTAAATAACTTATATCACAAGTATTTGAAGCTAAACCATTTGATTCGCATTGATTTGTAGCCAAGCCTTCTACTTCGCATTCATTTGAAGCTAAATCATTTGTTTCGCATGGATTTGAATCTAAGCCTTGTCTTTCGAATTGATTTGAAGCTAAATCATGTGTTTCGCATGGATTTGAAACTAAATCATGTGTTTCGCATAGACTTGAAGCTAACTCGTTTGTTTCGAATGCAGTTGAAGCTAAATCATGTATATCACAAGTATTTGAAGCTAAATCATTTGTTTCTCATTTATTGGAAGATAATCCTTCTACTTCGCATGGATTTGAAGCTAACTCGATAGTTTCGCATGCAGTTGAAGCTAAATCATGTATGTCAGCAGTATTTGAAGCTAAAGCATTTGTTTCGCATAGATTTGAAGCTAAGCCTTCTACTTCGCATTGATTTGAAGCTAAATCATGTGTTTCGCTTGGATTTGACGCTAACTCGTTTGTTTCGCATGCAGTTGAAGCTAAATCATGTATAGAACATGTATTTGAAGCTAAACCATTCGTTTCGGATGGATTTGAAGCTAAGCCTTCTACTTCGCATGAATTTGAAGCTGAATCATGTATGTCGCTTGGATTTGAAGCTAACTCGCTTGTTTCGCCTGCATTCGAAGCTATATCACATATATGCGCAACTATTTGAAGCTCAATCATTCGTTCCGCATGGATTTGAGTTAATCCTACTACTTCGCATTGATTTGATGCTAAATCGTGTGTTTTGCTTGGATTTGAAACTATCTCGTTTGTTTCGCATGCATTTGCAGGTATATCACTTATATTCGCAAGTATTTGAAACTAAATCATTCGTTTCGCATGGATTTGAAGCTAAGCCACCAACTTCGCATTGATTTGAAGCTAAATCATGTGTTTCGCTTTGATTTGAAGCTAACTCGATTGTTTCGCATGCAGTTAAAGCAAGATGATGTATATCACAAGTATTTGAAGCTAAATCAATTGTTTCGCATGGATTTGAAGATAAATCATGTGTTTCGCATTGATTTGAAGCTAAATCATGTGTTTTGCATGCAGTTGAAGCTAAATCATGTCTGTCACAAGTATTTGAAGATGAACCATTTGAATTGCATTGATTTGAACCCGAGCCTACTACTTCGCACTTATTTGCAGCTAAATAATGTGTTTCGCATGGATTTGAAGCTAATCCTTCTACATCGCATTGATTTGCAGCTGAATCATGTGTTTCGCATGGATTTGAAGCTAACTCGTTCGTTTTGCTTGCAGTTGAATCTACATCACTTATATCGCAAGTGTTTGAAGCTAAATCATGTGTATCGCGTGGAATTGAAGATACCTCGTTTGTTCCTACAGCTTTTAAAGCTATATCACTTATATCGCAAGTATTTGAAGCTAAATCATATGTGTAGCATGGATTTGAAGCTGAACCTACTACATCGCATTGACTTGAAGCTAAATCTTGTGTATGGCATGGATTTGAAGCTAAACCTTCTACATCGCATTGATTTGAAGCTAAATCATGTGTATCGCATCGATTTGAAGTTAACTCGTTTGTTTCGCATGCAGTTGTAGCTAAATAATGTATATCACAAGTATTTGTAGTTAAACCATTTGTTTTGCATGGATTTGAAGCCAAGCCTTCTACTTCGCATTCATTTGAAGCTAAATCATTTGTTTCGCATGGATTTGAATCTGAGCCTTGTCCTTCGAATTGATTTGAAGCTAAATCATGTGTTTCGTATGGATTTGAAGCTAAACCTTCTACCTCTTATTGATTTGAAGCTAAACCATCTACATCGCATTGATTTGAAGATAAATCGTTTGTTTCGTATAGATTTGAAGCTAACTCGTTAGTTTCGCATGCAGTTGTAGCTAAATAATGTATATCACAAGTTTTTGTAGCTAAACCATTTGTTTCGAATGGATTTGATGCTACGCCTTCTACTTCGCATTGATTTGAAGCTAAAGCATTTGTCTTGCATGGAATTGAAGCTACCTCGTTTGTTCCTCCTGCTTTTGAAGCTATATCACTTATATCGCATGGATTTGAAGCTGAACCTACTACATCGCATTGATTTGAGGCTAAATCATGTGTTTCGCATGGATTTGAAGATAACTCGTTCGTTTCGCCTGCAGTTGAATCTACATCACTTATATCGCTAGTATTTGAAGCTAAATCATGTGTATCGCGTGGATTTTGAAGCTAACTCGATTGATTAGACTTCATTTGAAGCTATATCACTTACACCCCAAGAGTTTGACGCTATATCATTTGTTTCGCATGGATTTGAAGCTAATCCGTCTTCATCGCATTGATTTGCAGCTAAATCATGTGTTTCGCATGGATTTGAAGCTAACTCGTTCGTTGCGCATGCAGTTAAATCTAAATAACGTATATCACAAGTGTGTGAAGCTAAACAATTTGATTTGCATGGATTTGAAGCTAAGCCTTCTACTTCGCATTAATTGGAAGATAAATCACGTGTTTTGCATGGATTTGAAGCAAAACCTTCTACATCGCAAGTATTTGAAGCTAAATCATATGTGTCGCATGGATTTGTAGCTGAACCTACTACATCGCATTCATTTGAAGCTAAATCTTGTGCATCGCATGGATTTGAAGCTAAACCTTCTACATCGCATTGATTTGAAGATAAATCGTGTGTTTCGCATAGATTTGAAGCTAACTCGTTTGTTCCTCCTGCTTTTGAAGCTATATCACTTAAATCGCATGGATTTGAAGCTAAACCTACTACATCGCATTGATTTGAAGCTAAATCTTGTATATCGCATGGATTTGAAGCAAACTATCTACATCGCATTGATTTGAAGCTTAATCATGTGTTTCGCATGGATTTGAAGCTAAACCTTCTACATCACATTGATTTGCAGCTAAATCATGTGTTTCGCATGGATTTGAAGCTAACTCGTTAGTTTCGCATGCAGTTGTAGCTAAATAATGTATATCACAAGTTTTTGTAGCTAAACCATTTGTTTCGAATGGATTTGATGCTACGCCTTCTACTTCGCATTGATTTGAAGCTAAAGCATTTGTCTTGCATGGAATTGAAGCTACCTCGTTTGTTCCTCCTGCTTTTGAAGCTATATCACTTATATCGCATGGATTTGAAGCTGAACCTACTACATCGCATTGATTTGAGGCTAAATCATGTGTTTCGCATGGATTTGAAGCTAACTCGTTCGTTGCGCATGCAGTTAAATCTAAATAACGTATATCACAAGTATGTGAATCTAAACAATTTGATTCGCATGGATTTGAAGCTAAGCCTTCTACTTCGCATTAATTGGAAGATAAATCACGTGTTTTGCATGGATTTGAAGCAAAACCTTCTACATCGCATTGATTTGAAGCTAAATCATGTGTATCGCATGGATTTGAAGCTAACTCGTTAGTTTCGCATGCAGTTGTAGCTAAATAATGTATATCACAAGTATTTGTAGCTAAACCATTTGTTTCGCATGGATTTGAAGCTACGCCTTCTACTTCGCATTGATTTGAAGCTAAAGCATTTGTTTCGCATGGATTTAAATCTAAGCATTGTACTTCGAATTGATTTGAAGCTAAACCATGTGTTTCGTATGGATTTGAAGCTGAACCTTCTACATCGCATTGATTTGAAGCTAAATCATGTGTCTCGCATGGAATTGAAGCTACCTCGTTTGTTCCTACAGCTTTTGAAGCTATATCACTTATATCGCAAGTATTTGAAGCTAAATCATATGTGTCGCATGGATTTGAAGCTGAACCCACTACATCGCATTGATTTGAAGCTAAATCTTGTGTATGGCATGGATTTGAAGCTAAACCTTCTACATCGCATTGATTTGAAGCTAAATCATGTGTATCGTATGGATTTGAATCTAAGTCTTGTCCTTCGAATTGATTTGAAGCTAAACCATGTGTTTCGTTTGGATTTGAAGCTAAACCTTCTACATCGCATTGATTTGTAGCTAAACCTTCTATATTCTATTGATTTGAAGCTAAAACTTCTACCTCTTATTGATTTGAAGCTAAACCTTCTACATCGCATTGATTTGAAGATAAATCGTTTGTTTCGTATAGATTTGAAGCTAACTCGTTAGTTTCGCATGCAGTTGTAGCTAAATAATGTATATCACAAGTTTTTGTAGCTAAACCATTTGTTTCGAATGGATTCGATGCTACGCCTTCTACTTCGCATTGATTTGAAGCTAAAGCATTTGTCTTGCATGGAATTGAAGCTACCTCATTTGTTCCTCCTGCTTTTGAAGCTATATCACTTATATCGCATGGATTTGAAGCTGAACCTACTACATCGCATTGATTTGAGGCTAAATCATGTGTTTCGCATGGATTTGAAGATAACTCGTTCGTTTCGCCTGCAGTTGAATCTACATCACTTATATCGCTAGTATTTGAAGCTAAATCATGTGTA
Organism: Megalopta genalis; assembly: GCF_051020955.1. Classification (NCBI taxonomy): domain Eukaryota; kingdom Metazoa; phylum Arthropoda; class Insecta; order Hymenoptera; family Halictidae; genus Megalopta; species Megalopta genalis. The sequence goes on along the minus strand of NW_027476663.1, from coordinate 35,952 downwards.
TCGCGTGGATTTTGAAGCTAACTCGATTGATTAGACTTCATTTGAAGCTATATCACTTACACCCCAAGAGTTTGACGCTATATCATGTGTTTCGCATGGATTTGAAGCTAACTCGTTCGTTGCGCATGCAGTTAAATCTAAATAACGTATATCACAAGTATGAGAAGCTAAACAATTTGATTCGCATGGATTTGAAGCTAAGCCTTCTACTTCGCATTAATTGGAAGATAAATCACGTGTTTTGCATGGATTTGAAGCAAAACCTTCTACATCGCAAGTATTTGAAGCTAAATCATATGTGTCGCATGGATTTGTAGCTGAACCTACTACATCGCATTCATTTGAAGCTAAATCTTGTGCATCGCATGGATTTGAAGCTAAACCTTCTACTTCGCATTGATTTGAAGATAAATCGTGTATATCGCATGGATTTGAAGCAAACTATCTACATTGCATGGATTTGTAGCTAACTCGTTTGTTTCGCATGCAGTTGTAGCTAAATAATGTATATCACAAGTATTTGTAGTTAAACCATTTGTTTTGCATGGATTTGAAGCCAAGCCTTCTACTTCGCATTCATTTGAAGCTAAATCATTTGTTTCGCATGGATTTGAATCTGAGCCATGTCCTTCGAATTGATTTGAAGCTAAATCATGTGTTTCGTATGGATTTGAAGCTAAACCTTCTACATCGCATTGATTTGAAGCTAAACCTTCTATATTCTATTGATTTGAAGCTAAACCTTCTACCTCTTATTGATTTGAAGCTAAACCTTCTACATCGCATTGATTTGAAGATAAATCGTTTGTTTCGTATAGATTTGAAGCTAACTCGTTAGTTTCGCATGCAGTTGTAGCTAAATAATGTATATCACAAGTTTTTGTAGCTAAACCATTTGTTTCGAATGGATTTGATGCTACGCCTTCTACTTCGCATTGATTTGAATCTAAAGCATTTGTCTTGCATGGAATTGAAGCTACCTCGTTTGTTCCTCCTGCTTTTGAAGCTATATCACTTATATCGCATGGATTTGAAGCTGAACCTACTACATCGCATTGATTTGAGGCTAAATCATGTGTTTCGCATGGATTTGAAGATAACTCGTTCGTTTCGCCTGCAGTTGAATCTACATCACTTATATCGCTAGTATTTGAAGCTAAATCATGTGTATCGCGTGGATTTTGAAGCTAACTCGATTGATTAGACTTCATTTGAAGCTATATCACTTACACCCCAAGAGTTTGACGCTATATCATTTGTTTCGCATGGATTTGAAGCTAATCCTTCTTCATCGCATTGATTTGAAGCTAAATCTTGTGTATCGCATGGAGTTGAAGCTAAGCCTTCTACATCGCATTGACTTGAAGCTAAACCTTTTACATTCTATTCATTTGAAGCTAAACCTTCTTCATCACATTGATTTGCAGCTAAATAATGTGTTTCGCATGGATTTGAAGCTAACTCGTTCGTTGCGCATGCAGTTAAATCTAAATAACTTATATCACAAGTATTTGAAGCTAAACCATTTGATTCGCATGGATTTGAAGCTAAGCCTTCTACTTCGCATTAATTGGAAGTTAAGTCACGGGTTTGCATGGATTTGAAGCTAAACCTTCTACATCGCATTGATTTGCAGCTAAATCGTGTGTTTCGCATGGATTTGAAGCTAACTCGTTCGTTGCGCATGCAGTTAAATCTAAATAACGTATATCACAAGTATGTGAAGCTAAACAATTTGATTCGCATGGATTTGAAGCTATGCCTTCTACTTCGCATTATTTGGAAGATAAATCACGTGTTTTACATGGATTTGAAGCAAAACCTTCTACATCGCATGGATTTGAAGCTAAACCTTCTACATCACATTGATTTGCAGCTAAATCATGTGTTTCGCATGGATTTGAAGCTAACTCGTTCGTTTCGCATGCAGTTGTAGCTAAATAATGTATATCACAAGTATTTGTAGCTAAACCATTTGTTTCGAATGGATTTGATGCTACGCCTTCTACTTCGCATTGATTTGAAGCTAAAGCATTTGTCTTGCATGGAATTGAAGCTACCTCGTTTGTTCCTCCTGCTTTTGAAGCTATATCACTTATATCGCATGGATTTGAAGCTGAACCTACTACATCGCATTGATTTGAGGCTAAATCATGTGTTTCGCATGGATTTGAAGCTAACTCGTTCGTTGCGCATGCAGTTAAATCTAAATAACGTATATCACAAGTATGTGAATCTAAACAATTTGATTCGCATGGATTTGAAGCTAAGCCTTCTACTTCGCATTAATTGGAAGATAAATCACGTGTTTTGCATGGATTTGAAGCAAAACCTTCTACATCGCATTGATTTGAAGCTAAATCATGTGTATCGCATGGATTTGAAGCTAACTCGTTAGTTTCGCATGCAGTTGTAGCTAAATAATGTATATCACAAGTATTTGTAGCTAAACCATTTGTTTCGCATGGATTTGAAGCTACGCCTTCTACTTCGCATTGATTTGTAGCTAAAGCATTTGATTCGCATGGATTTAAATCTAAGCATTGTACTTCGAATTGATTTGAAGCTAAACCATGTGTTTCGTATGGATTTGAAGCTGAACCTTCTACATCGCATTGATTTGAAGCTAAATCATGTGTCTCGCATGGAATTGAAGCTACCTCGTTTGTTCCTACAGCTTTTGAAGCTATATCACTTATATCGCAAGTATTTGAAGCTAAATCATATGTGTCGCATGGATTTGAAGCTGAACCCACTACATCGCATTGATTTGAAGCTAAATCTTGTGTATGGCATGGATTTGAAGCTAAACCTTCTACATCGCATTGATTTGAAGCTAAATCATGTGTATCGTATGGATTTGAATCTAAGTCTTGTCCTTCGAATTGATTTGAAGCTAAACCATGTGTTTCGTTTGGATTTGAAGCTAAACCTTCTACATCGCATTGATTTGTAGCTAAACCTTCTATATTCTATTGATTTGAAGCTAAAACTTCTACCTCTTATTGATTTGAAGCTAAACCTTCTACATCGCATTGATTTGAAGATAAATCGTTTGTTTCGTATAGATTTGAAGCTAACTCGTTAGTTTCGCATGCAGTTGTAGCTAAATAATGTATATCACAAGTTTTTGTAGCTAAACCATTTGTTTCGAATGGATTCGATGCTACGCCTTCTACTTCGCATTGATTTGAAGCTAAAGCATTTGTCTTGCATGGAATTGAAGCTACCTCATTTGTTCCTCCTGCTTTTGAAGCTATATCACTTATATCGCATGGATTTGAAGCTGAACCTACTACATCGCATTGATTTGAGGCTAAATCATGTGTTTCGCATGGATTTGAAGATAACTCGTTCGTTTCGCCTGCAGTTGAATCTACATCACTTATATCGCTAGTATTTGAAGCTAAATCATGTGTATCGCGTGGATTTTGAAGCTAACTCGATTGATTAGACTTCATTTGAAGCTATATCACTTACACCCCAAGAGTTTGACGCTATATCATGTGTTTCGCATGGATTTGAAGCTAACTCGTTCGTTGCGCATGCAGTTAAATCTAAATAACGTATATCACAAGTATGAGAAGCTAAACAATTTGATTCGCATGGATTTGAAGCTAAGCCTTCTACTTCGCATTAATTGGAAGATAAATCACGTGTTTTGCATGGATTTGAAGCAAAACCTTCTACATCGCAAGTATTTGAAGCTAAATCATATGTGTCGCATGGATTTGTAGCTGAACCTACTACATCGCATTCATTTGAAGCTAAATCTTGTGCATCGCATGGATTTGAAGCTAAACCTTCTACTTCGCATTGATTTGAAGATAAATCGTGTATATCGCATGGATTTGAAGCAAACTATCTACATTGCATGGATTTGTAGCTAACTCGTTTGTTTCGCATGCAGTTGTAGCTAAATAATGTATATCACAAGTATTTGTAGTTAAACCATTTGTTTTGCATGGATTTGAAGCCAAGCCTTCTACTTCGCATTCATTTGAAGCTAAATCATTTGTTTCGCATGGATTTGAATCTGAGCCTTGTCCTTCGAATTGATTTGAAGCTAAATCATGTGTTTCGTATGGATTTGAAGCTAAACCTTCTACATCGCATTGATTTGAAGCTAAACCTTCTATATTCTATTGATTTGAAGCTAAACCTTCTACCTCTTATTGATTTGAAGCTAAACCTTCTACATCGCATTGATTTGAAGATAAATCGTTTGTTTCGTATAGATTTGAAGCTAACTCGTTAGTTTCGCATGCAGTTGTAGCTAAATAATGTATATCACAAGTTTTTGTAGCTAAACCATTTGTTTCGAATGGATTTGATGCTACGCCTTCTACTTCGCATTGATTTGAATCTAAAGCATTTGTCTTGCATGGAATTGAAGCTACCTCGTTTGTTCCTCCTGCTTTTGAAGCTATATCACTTATATCGCATGGATTTGAAGCTGAACCTACTACATCGCATTGATTTGAGGCTAAATCATGTGTTTCGCATGGATTTGAAGATAACTCGTTCGTTTCGCCTGCAGTTGAATCTACATCACTTATATCGCTAGTATTTGAAGCTAAATCATGTGTATCGCGTGGATTTTGAAGCTAACTCGATTGATTAGACTTCATTTGAAGCTATATCACTTACACCCCAAGAGTTTGACGCTATATCATTTGTTTCGCATGGATTTGAAGCTAATCCTTCTTCATCGCATTGATTTGCAGCTAAATCGTGTGTTTCGCATGGATTTGAAGCTAACTCGTTCGTTGCGCATGCAGTTAAATCTAAATAACGTATATCACAAGTATGTGAAGCTAAACAATTTGATTCGCATGGATTTGAAGCTATGCCTTCTACTTCGCATTATTTGGAAGATAAATCACGTGTTTTACATGGATTTGAAGCAAAACCTTCTACATCGCATGGATTTGAAGCTAAACCTTCTACATCACATTGATTTGCAGCTAAATCATGTGTTTCGCATGGATTTGAAGCTAACTCGTTCGTTTCGCATGCAGTTGTAGCTAAATAATGTATATCACAAGTATTTGTAGCTAAACCATTTGTTTCGCATGGAATTGAAGCTACCTCGTTTGTTCCTCCTGCTTTTGAAGCTATATCACTTATATCGCATGGATTTGAAGCTGAACGTACTACATCGCATTGATTTGAGGCTAAATCGTGTGTTTCGCATGGATTTGAAGATAACTCGTTCGTTTCGCCTGCAGTTGAATCTACATCACTTATATCGCTAGTATTTGAAGCTAAATCATGTGTATCGCGTGGATTTTGACGCTAACTCGATTGATTAGACTTCATTTGAAGCTATATCACTTACACCCCAAGAGTTTGACGCTATATCAATTGTTTCGCATGGATTTGAAGCTAATCCTTCTTCATCGCATTGATTTGCAGCTAAATCATGTGTTTCGCATGGATTTGAAGCTAACTCGTTCGTTGCGCATGCAGTTAAATCTAAATAACGTATATCACAAGTATGTGAAGCTAAACAATTTGATTCGCATGGATTTGAAGCTAAGCCTTCTACTTCGCATTAATTGGAAGATAAATCACGTGTTTTGCATGGATTTGAAGCAAAACCTTCTACATCGCAAGTATTTGAAGCTAAATCATATGTGTCGCATGGATTTGTAGCTGAACCTACTACATCGCATTCATTTGAAGCTAAATCTTGTGCATCGCATGGATTTGAAGCTAAACCTTCTACATCGCATTGATTTGAAGATAAATCGTGTGTTTCGCATAGATTTGAAGCTAACTCGTTTGTTCCTCCTGCTTTTGAAGCTATATCACTTATATCGCATGGATTTGAAGCTGAACCTACTACATCGCATTGATTTGAAGCTAAATCTTGTATATCGCATGGATTTGAAGCAAACTATCTACATCGCATTGATTTGAAGCTTAATCATGTGTATCGCATGGATTTGAAGCTAAACCTTCTACATCACATTGATTTGCAGCTAAATCATGTGTTTCGCATGGAATTGAAGCTAACTCGTTCGTTTCGCATGCAGTTGTAGCTAAATAATGTATATCACAAGTATTTGTAGCTAAACCATTTGTTTTGCTTGGATTTGAAGCTAATTCTTCTACTTCGCATTCATTTGAAGCTAAATCATTTGTTTCGCATGGATTTGAATCTAAGCCTTCTCCTTCGAATTGATTTGAAGCTAAATCATGTGTTTCGTTTGGATTTGAAGCTAAACCTTCTACATCGCATTGATTTGAAGCTAAATCATGTGCCGCGCATGGAATTGAAGCTACCTCGTTTGTTCCTACAGCTTTTGAAGCTATGTCACTTATATCGCAAGTATTTGAAGCTAAATCTTGTGTATCGCATGGATTTGCAGCTGAACCTACTACATCGTATTGATTTGAAGCTAAATAATGTGAAGCGCATGGATTTGAAGCTAACTCGTTCGTTTCGCATGCAATTGTAGCTAAGTGACGTATATCACAAGTATTTGTAGCTAAACCACTTGTTATGCATGGATTTGAAGCTAAGCCATCTACTTCGCATTCATTTGAAGCTAAATCATTTGTTTCGCATGGACTTGAATTAAAGCCTTGTCCTTCGACTTGATTTGAAGCTAAATCATGTGTTTCGTATGGATTTGAAGCTAAACCTTCTACATCGCAATGATTGGAAGCTAAATCTTGAGTATGGCATGGATTTGAAGCTAAACCTTCTACATCGCATTGAGTTGAAGCTGAATCATGTGTATCGCATGGATTTGTAGCTAACTCGTTTGTTCCTCCTGCTTTTGAAGCTATATCACTTATATCGCATGGATTTGAAGCTGAACCTACTACATCGCATTGATTTGAAGCTAAATCTTGTATATCGCATGGATTTGAAGCAAACTATCTACATCGCATTGATTTGAAGCTTAATCATGTGTATCGCATGGATTTGAAGCTAAACCTTCTACATCACATTGATTTGCAGCTAAATCATGTGTTTCGCATGGAATTGAAGCTAACTCGTTCGTTTCGCATGCAGTTGTAGCTAAATAATGTATATCACAAGTATTTGTAGCTAAACCATTTGTTTTGCTTGGATTTGAAGCTAATTCTTCTACTTCGCATTCATTTGAAGCTAAATCATTTGTTTCGCATGGATATGAATCTAAGCCTTCTCCTTCGAATTGATTTGAAGCTAAATCATGTGTTTCGTTTGGATTTGAAGCTAAACCTTCTACATCGCATTGATTTGAAGCTAAATCATGTGCCGCGCATGGAATTGAAGCTACCTCGTTTGTTCCTACAGCTTTTGAAGCTATGTCACTTATATCGCAAGTATTTGAAGCTAAATCATATGTGTCGCATGTATTAGAAGCTGAACCTACTACATCGCATTGATTTGAAGCTAAATCTTGTGTATCGCATGGATTTGAATCTAAGCCTTGTCCTTCGAATTGATTTGAATCTAAATCATGTGTGTCGTATGGATTTGAAGCTAAACCTTCTACATCGCATTGATTTGAAGATACAACGTGTGTTTCGCATGGATTTGAAGCTAATTCGTTAGTTTCGCATGCAGTTGTAGCTAAATAATGTATATCACAAGTATTTGTAGCTAAACCATTTGTTTCGCATGGATTTGAAGCTACGCCTTCCACTTCGCATTGATTTGAAGCTAAATCATTTGTTTCGCATGGAATTGAAGCTACCTCGTTTGTTCCTCCTGCTTTTGAAGCTAAATCACTTATACCGCATGGATTTGAAGCTGAACCTACTACATCACATTGATCTGAAGCTAAATCTTGTGTATCGCATGGATCTGAAGCTAAGCCTTCTACTTCGCATTGATTTGAAGTTAAATCATTTGTTTCGCATGGAATTGAAGCTTCCTCGTTTGTTCCTCCAGCTTTTGAAGCTATATAACTTATATCGCAAGTATTTGTAGCTAAACCATTTGTTTCGCATGGATTTGAAGCTACGCCTTCTACTTCGCATTGATTTGAAGCTAAATCATTTGTTTCGCATGGAATTGAAGCCACCTCGTTTGTTCCTCCAGCTTTTGAAGCTATATCACTTATATTGCAAGTATTTGAAGCTAAATCATATGTGTCGCATGGATTTGAAGCTGAACCTTCTACATCGCATTTATTTGAAGCTAAACCTTCTATATTGTATTGATTCGAAGCTAAACCATCTACCTCTTATTGTTTTGAAGCAAACCTTCTACATCGCATTGATTTGAAGATAAATCGTGTATTTCGCATGGATTTGAAGCTAACTCGTTAGTTTCGCATGCAGTTGTAGCTAAATAATCTATATCACAAGTATTTGTAGCTAAACCATTTGTTTCGCATGGATTTGAAGCTACGCCTTCTACTTCGCATTGATTTGAAGCTAAATCATTTGTTTCGCATGGAATTGACGCCACCTCGTTTGTACCTCCAGCTTTTGAAGCTATATCACTTATATCGCAAGTATTTGAAGCTAAATCATATGTGTCACATGGATTTGAAGCTGAACCTTCTACATCGCATTGATTTGAAGCTAAATCTTGTGTATCGCATGCAGTTGTAGCTAAATAATCTATATCACAAGTATTTGTAGCTAAACCATTTGTTTCGCATGGATTTGAAGCTACGCCATCTACTTCGCATTGATTTGAAGCTAAATCATTTGTTTCGCATGGAATTGAAGCCACCTCGTTTGTTCCTCCAGCTTTTGATGCTATATCACTTATATCGCAAGTATTTGAAGCTAAATCATATGTGTCGCATGGATTCGAAGCTGAACCTCCTACATCGCATTGATTTGAAGCTAAATCATTTGTTTCGTATGGATTTGAAGCTAAACCTTCTACATCGCATTGATTTGAAACTAAACTTACTATATTCTATTGATTTGAAGCTAAACCTTCTACCTCTTATTGATTTGAAGCTAAAACTTCTACATCGCATTGATTTGAAGCTAAACCTACTATATTCTATTGATTTGAAGCTAAACCTTCTACCTCTTATTGATATGAAGCTAAACCTTCTACATCGCATGGATTTGAAGCTAAGCCTTCTACATCACATTGATTTGCAGCTAAATCATGTGTTTCGCATGGATTTGAAGCTAACTCGTTCGTTTAGCCTGCAGTTGAATCTACATCACTTATATCGCAAGTGTTTGAAGCTAAATCATGTGTATCGCGTGGATTTTGAAGCTTACTCGTTTGATTAGTCTGCATTTGAAGCTATATCACTTATACCCCAAGTGTTTGAAGCTAAATCATTTGTCTCGCGTGGATTTGAAGCTAAACCTTCTACATCGCATTGATTAGAAGTTAAATCATGTGTCGCGCATGGATTTGAAGCTAACTCGTTAGTTTCGCAGGCAGTTGTAGCTAAATAATGTATATCACAAGTATTCGTAGCTAAACCATTTGTTTTGCATGGATTTGAAGCTACTCCTTATACTTCGCATTGATTTGAAGCTAAATCATGTGTTTCGCATGCAGTTGAATCTAAATCATGTCTTTCACAAGTATTTGAAGATGAACCATTTGAATCGCATTGATTTGAACCCAAGCCTTCTACTTCGCACCTATTTGCAGCTAAATCATGTGTTACGCTTGGACTTGAAGCTAAACCTTCTACATCGCATTGATTTGAAGCTAAACCTTCTATATTCTATTGATTTGAAGCTGAACCTTCTACCTCTTATTGATTTGAAGCTAAACCTTCTACATCGCATTGATTTGAAGCTAAATCTTGTGTATCGCATGGAGTTGAAGCTAAGCCTTCTACATCGCATTGACTTGAAGCTAAACCTTTTACATTCTATTGATTTGAAGCTAAACCTTCTTCATCACATTGATTTGCAGCTAAATAATGTGTTTCGCATGGATTTGAAGCTAACTCGTTCGTTGCGCATGCAGTTAAATCTAAATAACTTATATCACAAGTATTTGAAGCTAAACCATTTGATTCGCATGGATTTGAAGCTAAGCCTTCTACTTCGCATTAATTGGAAGTTAAGTCACGTGTTTTGCATGGATTTGAAGCTAAACCTTCTACATCGCATGGATTTGAAGCTAAATCATGTGTTTCGCATGCAGTTGAAGCTAAATCATGTCTTTCACAAGTATTTGAAGATGAACCATTTGAATCGCATTGATTTGAACCCGCCCCTTCTACTTCGCACTGATTTGCAGCTAAATAATGTGTTTCGCAAGGATTTGAAGATAAACCTTCTACATCGCATTGATTTGCAGCTGAATCATGTGTTTCGCATGGATTTGAAGCTAACTCGTTCGTTTCGCCTGTATTTGAAGCTAGATCACTTATATCGCCAGTATTTGAAGCTAAATCATGTGTTACGCTTGGATTTGAAGCTAAACCTTCTACATCGCATTGATTTGAAGCTAAATCATGTTTCTCGCATGGACTTGAAGCTACCTCGTTTGTTCCTACAGCTTTTGAAGCTATATCACTAATATCGCAAGTATTTGAAGCTAAATCATATGTGTCGCATGGATTTGAAGCTGAACCTAATACATCGCATTGATTTGATGCTAATTTTTGTGTATCGCATGGATTTGAAACTAAACCTTCTACATCGCATTGATTTGCAGATAAATCATGTGTTTCGCATGGATTTGAAGCTAACTCGTTCGTTTCGCCTGCAGTTGAATCTACATCACTTATATCGCTAATATTTGTAGCTAAATCATGTGTATCGCGTGGATTTTGAAGCTAACTCGTTTGATTAGTCTTCATTTGAAGCTATATCATTTATACCCCAAGTGTTTGAAGCTATATCATTTGTTTCGCATGGATTTGAAGCTAAACCTTCTTCATCGCATTGATTTGCAGCTAAATCATGTGTTTCGCATGCAGTTGAAGCTAAATCATGTCTATCACAAGTATTTGAAGATGAACCATTTGAATCGCATTGATTTGAACACAAGCCTTCTACTTCGCACCTATTTGCAGCTAAATAATGTGTTTCGCATGGATTTGAAGCTAAACCTTCTACATCGCATTGATTTGCAGCTGAATCATGTGTTTCGCATGGATTTGAAGCTAACTCGTTCGTTTCGCCTGTATTTGAAGCTAGATCACTTATATCGCAAGTATTTGAAGCTAAATCATGTGTATCGCATGGATTTAAAGCTAAACCTTCTACATCGCATTGATTTGAAGCTAAATTATTTGTTTCGCATGGATTTGAATCTATGCCTTGTCCTTCGAATTGACTTGAAGCTAAATCATGTGTTTCGTATGGATTTGAAGCTAAACCTTCTACATCGCATTGACTTGAAGCTAAATCATTTGTTTCGCATGGATTTGAAGCTAACTCGTTCGTTGTGCATGCAGTTAAATCTAAATAACGTATATCACAAGTATTTGAAGCTAAACCATATGATTCGCATGGATTTGAAGCTAAACCTTCTACATCGCATGGATTTGAAGCTAAATCATGTGTTTCGCATGCAGTTGAAGCTAAATCATGTCTTTCACAAGTATTTGAAGATGAACCATTTGAATCGCATTGATTTGAACCCGCCCCTTCTACTTCGCACTGATTTGCAGCTAAATAATGTGTTTCGCAAGGATTTGAAGATAAACCTTCTACATCGCATTGATTTGCAGCTGAATCATGTGTTTCGCATGGATTTGAAGCTAACTCGTTCGTTTCGCCTGTATTTGAAGCTAGATCACTTATATCGCAAGTATTTGAAGCTAAATCATGTGTTACGCTTGGATTTGAAGCTAAACCTTCTACATCGCATTGATTTGAAGCTAAATCATGTTTCTCGCATGGACTTGAAGCTACCTCGTTTGTTCCTACAGCTTTTGAATCTATATCACTAATATCTCAAGTATTTGAAGCTAAATCATATGTGTCGCATGGATTTGAAGCTGAACCTAATACATCGCATTGATTTGAAGCTAAATTTTGTGTATAGCATGGATTTGAAACTAAACCTTCTACATCGCATTGATTTGCAGATAAATCATGTGTTTCGCATGGATTTGAAGCTAACTCGTTCGTTTCGCCTGCAGTTGAATCTACATCACTTATATCGCTAATATTTGTAGCTAAATCATGTGTATCGCGTAGATTTTGAAGCTAACTCGTTTGATTAGTCTTCATTTGAAGCTATATCATTTATACCCCAAGTGTTTGAAGCTATATCATTTGTTTCGCATGGATTTGAAGCTAAACCTTCTTCATCGCATTGATTTGCAGCTAAATCATGTATTTCGCATGCAGTTGAAGCTAAATCATGTCTTTCACAAGTATTTGAAGATGAACCATTTGAATCGCATTGATTTGAACCCAAGCCTTCTACTTCGCACCTATTTGCAGCTAAATAATGTGTTTCGCATGGGTTTGAAGCTAAACCTTCTACATCGCATTGATTTGCAGCTGAATCATGTGTTTCGCATGGATTTGAAGCTAACTCGTTCGTTTCGCCTGTATTTGAAGCTAGATCACTTATATCGCAAGTATTTGAAGTTAAATCATGTGTATCGCATGGATTTAAAGCTAAACCTTCTACATCGCATTGATTTGCAGATAAATCATGTGTTTCGCATGGATTTGAAGCTAACTCGTTCGTTTCGCCTGCAGTTGAATCTACATCACTTATATCGCTAATATTTGTAGCTAAATCATGTGTATCGCGTAGATTTTGAAGCTAACTCGTTTGATTAGTCTTCATTTGAAGCTATATCATTTATACCCCAAGTGTTTGAAGCTATATCATTTGTTTCGCATGGATTTGAAGCTAAACCTTCTTCATCGCATTGATTTGCAGCTAAATCATGTATTTCGCATGCAGTTGAAGCTAAATCATGTCTTTCACAAGTATTTGAAGATGAACCATTTGAATCGCATTGATTTGAACCCAAGCCTTCTACTTCGCACCTATTTGCAGCTAAATAATGTGTTTCGCATGGGTTTGAAGCTAAACCTTCTACATCGCATTGATTTGCAGCTGAATCATGTGTTTCGCATGGATTTGAAGCTAACTCGTTCGTTTCGCCTGTATTTGAAGCTAGATCACTTATATCGCAAGTATTTGAAGTTAAATCATGTGTATCGCATGGATTTAAAGCTAAACCTTCTACATCGCATTGACTTGAAGCTAAACCTTCTACATTCTATTGATTTGAAGCTAATCCTTCTTCATCGCATTGATTTGCAGCTAAATAATGTGTTTCGCGTGGATTTGAAGCTAACTCGTTCGTTGCGCATGCAGTTAAATCTAAATAACGTATATCACAAGTATTTGAAGCTAAACCATTTGATTCGCATGGATTTGAAGCTAAGCCTTCTACTTCGCATTAATTGGAAGTTAAATCACGTGTTTTGCATGGATTTGAAGCTAAACCTTCTACATCGCATTGATTTGAAGCTAAATCATGTGTTTCGCATGCAGTTGAAGCTAAATCATGTCTTTCACAAGTATTTGAAGATGAACCATTTGAATCGCATTGATTTGAACCCGACCCTTCTACTTCGCACTGATTTGCAGCTAAACAATGTGTTTCGCAAGGATTTGAAGATAAACCTTCTACATCGCATTGATTTGCAGCTGAATCATGTGTTTCGCATGGATTTGAAGCTAACTCGTTCGTTTCGCCTGTATTTGAAGCTAGATCACTTATATCGCAAGTATTTGAAGCTAAATCATGTGTTACGCTTGGATTTGAAGCTAAACCTTCTACATCGCATTGATTTGAAGCTAAATCATGTTTCTCGCATGGACTTGAAGCTACCTCGTTTGTTCCTACAGCTTTTGAATCTATATCACTAATATCGCAAGTATTTGAAGCTAAATCATATGTGTCGCATGGATTTGAAGCTGAACCTAATACATCGCATTGATTTGAAGCTAAATTTTGTGTATAGCATGGATTTGAAACTAAACCTTCTACATCGCATTGATTTGCAGATAAATCATGTGTTTCGCATGGATTTGAAGCTAACTCGTTCGTTTCGCCTGCAGTTGAATCTACATCACTTATATCGCTAATATTTGTAGCTAAATCATGTGTATCGCGTAGATTTTGAAGCTAACTCGTTTGATTAGTCTTCATTTGAAGCTATATCATTTATACCCCAAGTGTTTGAAGCTATATCATTTGTTTCGCATGGATTTGAAGCTAAACCTTCTTCATCGCATTGATTTGCAGCTAAATCATGTATTTCGCATGCAGTTGAAGCTAAATCATGTCTTTCACAAGTATTTGAAGATGAACCATTTGAATCGCATTGATTTGAACCCAAGCCTTCTACTTCGCACCTATTTGCAGCTAAATAATGTGTTTCGCATGGATTTGAAGCTACGCCTTCTACTTCGCATTGATTTGAAGCTAAATCATTTGTTTCGCATGGAATTGAAGCCACCTCGTTTGTTCCTCCAGCTTTTGAAGCTATATCACTTATATTGCAAGTATTTGAAGCTAAATCATATGTGTCGCATGGATTTGAAGCTGAACCTTCTACATCGCATTGATTTGAAGATAAATCGTGTATTTCGCATGGATTTGAAGCTAACTCGTTAGTTTCGCATGCAGTTGTAGCTAAATAATCTATATCACAAGTATTTGTAGCTAAACCATTTGTTTCGCATGGATTTGAAGCTACGCCTTCTACTTCGCATTGATTTGAAGCTAAATCATTTGTTTCGCATGGAATTGACGCCACCTCGTTTGTACCTCCAGCTTTTGAAGCTATATCACTTATATCGCAAGTATTTGAAGCTAAATCATATGTGTCACATGGATTTGAAGCTGAACCTTCTACATCGCATTGATTTGAAGCTAAATCTTGTGTATCGCATGCAGTTGTAGCTAAATAATCTATATCACAAGTATTTGTAGCTAAACCATTTGTTTCGCATGGATTTGAAGCTACGCCATCTACTTCGCATTGATTTGAAGCTAAATCATTTGTTTCGCATGGAATTGAAGCCACCTCGTTTGTTCCTCCAGCTTTTGATGCTATATCACTTATATCGCAAGTATTTGAAGCTAAATCATATGTGTCGCATGGATTCGAAGCTGAACCTCCTACATCGCATTGATTTGAAGCTAAATCTTGTGTATCGCATGGATTTTGAAGCTAAACCTTCTACATCGCATTGATTTGAAGCTAAACCTTCTACATTCTATTGATTTGAAGCTAAACCTTCTACCTCTTATTGTTTCGAAGCTAAACCTTCTACATCGCATTGATTTGCAGCTAAATCATGTGTTTCGCATGAATATGAAGCTAACTCGTTCGTTTCGCCTGCAGTTGAATCTACATCACTTATATCGCTAGTATTTGAAGCTAAATCATGTGTATCGCGTGGATTTTGAAGCTAACTCGTTTGATTAGTCTTCATTTGAAGCTATATCACTTACACACCAAGTGTTTGTATCTATATCATTTGTTTCGCATGGATTTGAGGCTAAACCTTCTACATCGCATTGATTTGAAGCTAAATCATGTTGTTTCGCTTGCAGTTGAAGCTAAATCATGTCTTTCACAAGTATTTGAAAATGAACCATTTGAATCGCATGGATTTGAACCTGAACCTTCTACTTCGCACTGATTTGCAGCTAAATAATGTGTTTCGCATGGATTTGAAGCTAAACCTTCTACATCGCATTGATTTGAAGCTAAATAGTGTGTTTCGCATGGATTTGAAGCTAACTCGTTCGTTTCGCATGCAATTGTAGCTAAATGGTGTACATCACAAGTATTTGTAGCTAAACCATTTGTTTTGCATGGATTTGAAGCTAAGCCTTCTACTTCGCATTCATTTGAAGCTAAATCATTTGTTTCGCATGGATTTGAATCTAAGCCTTGTCCTTCGAATTGATTTGAAGCTAAATCTTGTGTATGGCATGGATTTGAAGCTAAACCTTCTACATCGCATTGATTTGAAACTAAATCATGTGTTTCGCTTCTATTTGAAGCCAAATCCTTTGTTTCGCCTGCATTTGAAGCTATATTACTTATATCGCAATTATCTGAAGCTAAATCATGTGCTTCGCTTCGATTTGAAGCTAAACCTTCTACATCGCATTGGTTTGAAGCTAAATCGTACGTTTCGCATGGATTTGAAGCTAACTCGTTTGTTTCGCCTGTATTTGAAGCTATATCACTTATATCGCAAGTATTTGAAGCTAAATCATATGTGTCGCATGGATTTGAAGTTAAACCTTCTACATCGCATTGGTTTGAAGCTAAATCGTGTGTTTCGCATGGATTTGAAGCTAACTCGTTTGTTTCACATGCAGTTGTAGCTAAATAATGTATATCACAAGCATTTCTAGCTAAACCATTTGTTTCGCATGGATTTGAAGCTAAGCCTTCTACTTCGCATTGATTTGAAGCTAAATCATTTGTTTCGCATGGAATTGAAGCTACCTCGTTTGTTCCTCCTGCTTTTGAAGCTATATCACTTATATCGCAAGTATTTGAAGCTAAATCATATGTGTCGCATGGATTTGAAGCTGAACCTACTACATCGCATTGATTTGGAGCTAAATCTTGTGTATCGCATGGATTTGAAGCTAAACCTTCTACTTCGCGCTGATTTGAAGCTAAATCGTGTGTTTCGCATGGATTTGAAGCTAACTCGTTCGTTTCGCATGCAGTTATAGCTAAATAATGTATATCACAAGTATTTGTAGCTAAACCATTTGTTTCGCATGGATTTGAGGCTAAACCTTCTACATCGCATTGATTTGAAGCTAAATCATGTTGTTTCGCTTGCAGTTGAAGCTAAATCATGTCTTTCACAAGTATTTGAAAATGAACCATTTGAATCGCATTGACTTGAACCCGAGCCTTCTACTTCGCACTGATTTGCAGCTAAATAATGTGTTTCGCATGGATTTGAAGCTAAACCTTCTACATCCCATGGATTTGAATCTACATCATGTGTTTGGCATGGATTTGAAGCTAAACCTTCTACATCGCATTGATTTGCAGCTAACTCGTTTGTTTCGCATGCTTTTGAAGCTAAATCATGTCTTTCACAAGTATTTGAAGATGAACCATTTGAATCGCATGGATTTGAACCTGAACCTTCTACTTCGCACTGATTTGCAGCTAAATAATTTGTTTCGCATGGATTTGAAGCTAAACCTTCTACAGCGCATTGATTTGAAGCTAAATAGTGTCTTTCGCATGGATTTGAAGCTAACTCGTTTGTTTCACATGCAGTTGTAGCTAAATAATGTATATCACAAGCATTTTTAGCTAAACCATTTGTTTCGCATGGATTTGAAGCTAAGCCTTCTACTTCGCATTGATTTGAAGCTAAATCATTTGTTTCGCATGGAATTGAAGCTACCTCGATTGTTCCTCCTGCTTTTGAAGCTATATCACTTATATCGCAAGAATTTGAAGCTAAATCATATGTGTCGCATGGTTTTGAAGCTGAACCTACTACATCGCATTGATTTGAAGCTAAATCGTGTGTTTCGCATGGAGTTGAAGCTAACCCGTTTGTTTCGTCAGCATTTGAAGCTGTATCACTTATGTCGCAAGCATCTGAAGCTAAATCATTTGTGTCCCATGGATTTGAGGCTAAACCTTCTACATCGCATTGATTTGCAGCTAAATCATGTGTTTCGCATGGATTTGAAGCTAACTCGTTCGTTGCGCATGCAGTTGAATCTACATCGCTTATATCGCAAGTATTTGATCTAAATCAATTGTTACGAATGGATTTGAAGCTAATTCTTCTACATCGTATTGATTTGTAGACAAATCATGTTTTTTGAATGTATTTGAAGCTAATCCTTCTACATCGCATTGGTTTGCAGATAAAGAATGTGTTTCGCATGGATTTGAAGCTAACTCGTTCGGTTCGCCTGCAGTTGAATCTACATCACTTATATCGCTAGTATTCGAAGCTAAATCATGTGTATCGCATGGATTTGAAGCTAAGCCTTCTACTTCGCATTGATTTGAAGCTAAACCTTCTACATCGCATTGATTTGAAGCTAAATAGTGTGTTTCGCATGGATTTGAAGCTAACTCGTTTGTTTCACATGCAGTTGTAGCTAAATAATGTATATCACAAGCTTTTCTAGCTAAACCATTTGTTTCGCATGGATTTGAAGCTAAGCCTTCTACATCGCATTGATTTGACGATAAATCGTGTGTTTCGCATGGATTTGAAGCTAACTCGTTAGTTTCGCATGCAGTTGTAGCTAAATAATGTATGTCACAAGTATTTGTAGCTAAACCATTTGTTTCGCATGTATTTGAAGCTACGCCTTCTACTTCGCATTGATTTGAAGCTAAATAATTTGTTTCGCATGGAATTGAAGCTACCTCGTTTGTTCCTCCTGCTTTTGAAGCTATATAACTTATATCGCATGGATTTGAAGCTGAACCTACTACATCGCATTGATTTGAAGCTAAATCTTGTGTATCGCATGGATCTGAAGCTAAGCCTTCTACTACGCATTGATTTGAAGTTAAATCATTTGTTTCGCATGGAATTGAAGCTTCCTCGTTTGTTCCTCCAGCGTTTGAAGCTATATCACTTATATCGCAAGTATTTGAAGCTAAATCATATGTGTCGCATGGATTTGAAGCTGAACCTGCTACATCGCATTGATTTGAAGCTAAATCGTGTGTTTCGCATGCAGTTGAAGCTAACTCATGTCTTTCACAAGTATTTAAAATGAACCATTTGAATCGCATTGATTTGAACCCGAGCCTTCTACTTTGCACTGATTTGCAGCTAAATAATGTGTTTCGCATGGATTTGAAGGTAAACCTTCTACATCCCATGGATTTGAATCTAAATCACGTGTTTGGCATGGATTTGAAGCTAAACCTTCTACATCGCATTGATTTGCAGCTGAATCATGTGTTTCGCATGGATTTGTAGCTAACCTCGTTCGTTTCGCCTGTATTTGAAGCTAGATCACTTATATCACAAGTATTTGAAGCTGAACCATTTGATTCGCATGATCTGATGCTTAGCCTTCTACATCGCATTGATTTGAAGCTAAACCATGTGTTTCGCATGTTTTGAAGCTAACTCGTTCGTTGCGCATGCAGTTAAATCAAAATTACGTATATCACAAGTATTTGTAGCTAAACCATTTGTTTCGCATGGATTTGAATCTAAGCCTTGTACTTCCAGTTGATTTGAAGCTAATTCATGTGTTTCGCATGGATTTGAAGCTAACTCGTTCGTTGCGCATGCAGTTAAATCTAAATAACGTATATCACAAGTATTTGTAGCTAAACCATTTGTTTCGCATGGATTTGAATCTTAGCCTTGTACTTCGAGTTGATTGAAGCTAAATCATGTGTTTCGCATGGATTTGAAACTAAACCTTCTACATCGCATTGATTTGAAGCTAAATTATGTGTTTCGCATGGATTTGAATCTAACTCGTTTGTTTCGCCTGCATTTGAAGCTATATCACTTATATCGCAAGTATCTGAAGCTAAATCGTTTGTTTCGCAAAGATTTGAACCTAAGACATCTAGTTCGCATTGGTTTGTATGTAAATCATTAGTTTCGCATCAATTAGATCTCAGTCATATATTTCGTTTGGATCTGAAGCTAACCAGTATGTTTCGTCTGCATTTGAAGCTATATCATTTATATCGCAAATACTTGAAACTAAATCATTGTGTCGCAAGGTTTTGAAGCTCAGGCTTCTACTTCGCATTGATTTGAAGGTAAATCATGTGTTTCGCTTGGATTTGAATTTAACTCGTTTGTTTCGCCTTCATTTGAAGCTTCTTCATTTATACCACAAGTATTTGAAGCCAAATCGTTTGTCTCGAATGGATTTGACGCTAAGCCTTCTACTTCGCACTGATTTGAAGCTAAATCATGTGCTTCGCTTGGATTTGAAGCTAACTCATTTGTTTCCCCTGCATTTGAAGCTATATCACTTATATCGCAATTATCTGACGCTAAATCATTTGTGTCGCATGGATTTGTAGCTAAACATTCTACATCACATTGATTTGAAGCTAAACCTGCTACATCTTATTGATTTGAAGCTAAATCATGTGTTTCGCATGGAGTTGAAGCTAACCCGTTTGTTTCGTCAGGATTTGAAGCTATATCACTAATATCGAAAGCATCTGAAACTAAATCATTTGTTTCCCATGGATTTGAAGCTAAACCTTCTACACCGCATTGATTTGCAGCTAAATCATGTGTTTCGCATGGATTCGAAGCTAACTCGTTCGTTGCGCATGCAGTTGAATCTACATCGCTTATATCGCAAGTATTTGATCTAAATCAATTGTTACGAATGGATTTGAAGCTAATTCTTCTACATCGTATTGATTTGTAGACAAATCATGTTTTTCGAATGGATTTGAAGCTAATCCTTCTACATCGCATTGGTTTGCAGCTAAAGAATGTGTTTCGCATGGATTTGAAGCTAACTCGTTCGTTGCGCATGCAGTTAAATCAAAATTACGTATATCACAAGTATTTGTAGCTAAACCATTTGTTTCGCATAGATTTGAATCTTAGCCTTGTACTTCGAGTTGATTTGAAGCTAAATCATGTGTTTCGCATGGATTTTAAGCTAAAACTTCTACATCGCATTGATTTGCAGCTTAGTCATGTGCTTTGCATGGATTTGAAGCTAACTCGTATGTTTGCCCTGCATTTGAAGCTATATCTCTTATATAACAAGTATCTGATGCTAAATCATTTGTTTCGCATGGATTTGAAGCTAAACCTTCTACA
Organism: Megalopta genalis; assembly: GCF_051020955.1. Classification (NCBI taxonomy): domain Eukaryota; kingdom Metazoa; phylum Arthropoda; class Insecta; order Hymenoptera; family Halictidae; genus Megalopta; species Megalopta genalis. The sequence goes on along the minus strand of NW_027476663.1, from coordinate 15,221 downwards.
TCGCATTGATTTGCAGCTAAATCATGTGTTTCGCATGGACTTCAGGCTAACTCGTTTGTTTCCCCTGCATTTGAAGCTATATCCCTTGTATCGCAAGTATCTAACGCTAAATCATTTGTGTCGCACGGATTTGAAGCTAAACATTCTACATCGCATTGACTTGAAGCTAAACCTGCTACATCTTATTGATTTGAACCTAAATCATGTGTTTCGCATGGAGTTGAAGCTAACCCGTTTGTTTCGTCAGCATTTGAAGCTGTATCACTTATGTCGCAAGCATCTGAAGCTAAATCATTTGTTTCGCATGGATTTGAGGCTAAACCTTCTACATCGCATTGATTTGCAGCTAAATCATGTGTTTCGCATGGATTTGAAGCTAACTCGTTCGTTGCGCATGCAGTTGAATCTACATCGCTTATATCGCAAGTATTTGATCTAAATCAATTGTTACGAATGGATTTGAAGCTAATTCTTCTACATCGTATTGATTTGTAGACAAATCATGTTTTTCGAATGGATTTGAAGCTAATTCTTCTACATCGCATTGGTTTGCAGCTAAAGAATGTGTTTCGCATGGATTTGAAGCTAACTCGTTCGGTTCGCCTGCAGTTGAATCTACATCACTTATATCGCTAGTATCGAAGCTAAATCATGTGTATCGCATGGATTTGAAGCTAAGCCTTCTACTTCGCATTGATTTGAAGCTAAATCATTTGTTTCGCATGGAATTGAAGCTAAATGATGTCTTTCACAAGTATTTGAAGATGAACCATTTGAATCGCATGGATTTGAACCTGAACCTTCTACATCGCATTGATTTGAAGCTAAATAGTGTGTTTCGCATGGATTTGAAGCTAACTCGTTTGTTTCACATGCAGTTGTAGCTAAATAATGTATATCACAAGCATTTCTAGCTAAACCATTTGTTTCGCATGGATTTGAAGCTAAGCCTTCTACATCGCATTGATTTGAAGATAAATCGTGTGTTTCGCATGGATTTGAAGCTAACTCGTTAGTTTCGCATGCAGTTGTAGCTAAATAATGTATGTCACAAGTATTTGTAGCTAAACCATTTGTTTCGCATGGATTTGAAGCTACTCCTTCTACTTCGCATTGATTTGAAGCTAAATCATTTGTTTCGCATGGAATTGAAGCTACCTCGTTTGTTCCTCCTGCTTTTGAAGCTATATAACTTATATCGCATGGATTTGAAGCTGAACCTACTACATCGCATTGATTTGAAGCTAAATCTTGTGTATCGCATGGATCTGAAGCTAAGCCTTCTACTACGCATTGATTTGAAGTTAAATCATTTGTTTCGCATGGAATTGAAGCTTCCTCGTTTGTTCCTCCAGCGTTTGAAGCTATATCACTTATATCGCAAGTATTTGAAGCTAAATCATATGTGTCGCATGGATTTGAAGCTGAACCTTCTACATCGCATTGATTTGAATATAAATCTTGTGTATCGCATGGATTTGACGCTAAACCTTCTACATCACATTGATTTACAGCTAAATCATGTGTTTCGCATGGATTTGAAGCTAAATCGTTCGTTTCGCCTGCAGTTGAACCTACATCACGTATATCGCTAGTATTTGACGCTAAATCATGTGTATCGCGTGGATTTTGAAGCTAACTCGTTTGATTAGTCTTCATTTGAAGCTATATCACTTACACCACAAGTGTTTGAAGCTAAGCATTGTACTTCGAATTGATTTGAAGCTAAATCATGTGTTTCGTGTGGATTTGAAGCTGAACCTTCTACATCGCAATGATTTCTACATCGCAATGATTTGAAACTAAATCATGTGTCTCGCATGGAATTGAAGCTACCTCGTTTGTTCCTACAGCTTTTGAAGCTATATCACTTATATCGCAAGTATTTGAAGCTAAATCGTATGTGTCGCATGGATTTGAAGCTGAACCTACTACATCGGATTGATTTGTAAGCTAAATCTTGTGTATGGCATGGATTTGAAGCGAAACCTTCTACATCGCATTGATTTGAAGCTAAATCATGTGTCTCGCATGGATTTGAAGCTAACTCGTCCGTTTTGCCTCCATTTGAAACTATGTCACTTATATCGCAAGTATTTAAAGCTAAATCATATGTGCCGCATGGATTTGAAGCTGAACCTACTACATCGCATTGATTTGAAGCTAATCATGTGTATCGCATGGATTTGAAGCTAACCTTCTACATCGTATTGATTTGAAGCTAAATCATTTGTTTCGCATGGATTTGAATCTAAGCCTTGTCCTTCGAATTGATTTGAAGGTAAATCATGTGTTTCGTATGGATTTGAAGCTAAACCTTCTACATCGCATTGATTGGACGCTAAACTTCTACATTCTATTGATTTGAAGCTAAACCTTCTACCTCTTATTGTTTTGAAGCTAAACCTTCTACATCGCATTGATTTGCAGTTAAATCATGTGTTTTGCATGGGTTGATGCTAACTCGTTTGTTTCCCTGCATTTGAAGCTATATCAGTTATATCAGAAGTATCTGATGCTAAATCATTTGTTTCGCATGGATTTGAAGCTAAACCTTCTACATCGCATTGATATGAAGCTAAATCTTGTGTATCGCATGGATTTGAAGCTAAACCTTCTACATCACATTGATTTGCTGCTAAATCATGTGTTTCGCAAGGATTTCCAAGCCTAACTCGTTCGTTTTGCCTGCAGTTGAATCTACATGACTTATATCGCTAGTATTGAAGCCAAATCATGTGTATCGCGTGGATTTGAAGCTAACTCGTTTGATTATCTTCATTTGAAGCTATATCACTTACACCACAAGTGTTTGAAGCTAAGCATTGTACTTCGAATTGATTTGAAGCTAAATCATGTGTTTCGTGTGGATTTGAAGCTGAACCTTCTACATCGCAATCATTTGAAACTAAATCATGTGTCTCGCATGAATTGAAGCTACCTCGTTTGTTCCTACAGCTTTTGAAGCTATATCACTTATATCGCAAGTATTTGAAGCTAAATCGTATGTGTCGCATGGATTGAAGCTGAACCTACTACATCGGATTGATTTGAAGCTAAATCTTGTGTATGGCATGGATTTGAAGCGAAACCTTCTACATCGCATTGATTTGAAGCTAAATCATGTGTCTCGCATGGATTTGAAGCTAACTCGTCCGTTTTGCCTCCATTTGAAACTATGTCACTTATATCGCAAGTATTTAAAGCTAAATCATATGTGCCGCATGGATTTGAAGCTGAACCTACTACATCGCATTGATTTGAAGCTAAATCATGTGTATCGCATGGATTTGAAGCTAAAACCTTCTACATCGTATGATTTGAAGCTAAATCATTTGTTTCGCATGGATTTGAATCTAAGCCTTGTCCTTCGAATTGATTTGAAGGTAAATCATGTGTTTCGTATGGATTTGAAGCTAAACCTTCTACATCGCATTGATTGGACGCTAAACCTTCTACATTCTATTGATTTGAAGCTAAACCTTCTACCTCTTATGTTTTGAAGCTAAACCTTCTACATCGCATTGATTTGCAGCTAAATCATGTGTTTTGCATGGGTTTGATGCTAACTCGTTTGTTTCCCCTGCATTTGAAGCTATATCATTTATATCAGAAGTATCTGATGCTAAATCATTTGTTTCGCATGGATTTGAAGCTAAACCTTCTACATCGCATTGATATGAAGCTAAATCTTGTGTATCGCATGGATTTGAAGCTAAACCTTCTACATCACATTGATTTGCAGCTAAATCATGTTTTTCGCAAGGATTTCAAGCTAACTCGTTCGTTTTGCCTGCAGTTGAATGTACATCACTTATATCGCATGTGTTTGAAGCTAAATCATGTGTATCGCGTGGATTTTGAAGCTAAACCTTCTACATCACATTGATTTGCAGCTTAAATCATGTGTTTCGCAAGGATTTCAAGCTAACTCGTTCGTTTTGCCTGCAGTTGAATCTACATGACTTATATCGCTAGTATTTGAAGCCAAATCATGTGTATCGCGTGGATTTTGAAGCTAACTCGTTTGATTAGTCTTCATTTGAAGCTATATCACTTATACCCCAAGTGTTTGAAGCTAAATCATTTGTTTCGCGTGGATTTGAAGCTAAACCTTCTACATCGCATTGATTTGAAGCTACATCATGTGAATCGCATGGATTTGAAGCAAACTCGTTCGTTTCGCATGCAATTATAGCTAAATGGTGTATATCACAAGTATTTGTAGCTAAACCATTTGTTTTGCATGGATTGAAGACTAAGCCTTCTACTTCGCATTCATTTGAAGCTAAATCATTTGTTTCGCATGGATTTGAATCTAAGCCTTGTCCTTCGAATTGATTTGAAGCTAAATCTTGTGTATGGCATGGATTTGAAGCTAACCTTCTACATCGCATTGATTTGAAACTAAATCATGTGTTTCGCTTCTATTGAAGCCAAATCCTTTGTTTCGCCTGCATTGAAGCTATATTACTTATATCGCAATTATCTGAAGCTAAATCATCTGTGTCGCATGGATTTGCAGCTATACCTTCTACATAGCATTGATTTGAAGTTAAATCATTTGTTGCGCATGGAATTGAAGCTTCCTCGTTTGTTCCTCCAGCCTTTGAAGCTATATCACTTATATCGCAAGTATTTGAAGCTAAATCATATGTGTCGCATGGATTTGAAGCTGAACCTTCTAACATCGCATTGATTGAATATAAATCTTGTGTATCGCATGGATTTGAAGTTAAACCTTCTACATCACATTGATTTGCAGCTAAATCATGTGTTTCCCATGAATTTGAAGCTAATCGTTTGTGTTTCTCTGCATTTGAAGCTACATCACTAATATCGAGAGTATTTGAAGCTAAATCATTTGTTTCGCACAGATTTGAAGCTAAACCCATATACATCGCATTGATTTTAAACTAAATCATGTGTTTCGCTTCGATTTGAAGCCAAATCATGTGTTTCGTCTGCATTTGAAGCTATATCACTTATATCGCAATTATCTGAAGCTAAATCATCTGTGACGCATGGATTTGCAGCTAAACCTTCTACATAGCATTGATTTGAAGCTAAATCATGTGTTTCGCATGGATTTGAAGGCTAACTCGTTCGTTGCGCATGCAGTTAAATCTAAATAACGTATATCACAAGTATTTGAAGCTAAACCATTTGATCGCATGGATTTGAAACTAAGCCTTCTACTTCGCGCTGCTTTGAAGCTAAGCCTTCTACTTCGCGCTGCTTTGAAGCTAAATCATGTTTTTCGCATGCTGCTGAAGCTAAATCATGTTTTTCACAAGTATTTGAAAATGACCAATTGAATCGGCATTGATTTGAACCCGAGCCTTCTACTTCGCACTGATTTGCAGCTAAATATTGTGTTTCGCATGGATTGAAGCTAACCTTCTACATCCTATGGATTTGAATCTAAATCATGTGTTTGGCATGGATTTGAAGCTAAACCTTCTACATCGCATTGATTTGCAGCTGTATCATGTGTTTCGCATGGATTTGTAGCTAACTCGTTAGTTTCGCCTGTTTTGAAGCTAGATCACTTATATCGCAAGTATTCGAAGCTAAATCATGTGTTTCGCTTGGATTTGAAGCTAAACCTTCTACATCGCATTGGTTTGAAGCTAAATCGTATGTTTCGCATGGATTTGAAGCTAACTCGTTTGTTTCACATGCAGTTGTAGCTAAATAATGTATATCACAAGCATTTCTAGCTAAACCATTTGTTTCGCATGGATTTGAAGCTAAGCCTTCTACTTCGCATTAATTTGAAGCTAAATCACTTGTTTCGCATGGAATTGAAGCTACCTCGTTTGTTCCTCCTGCTTTTGAAGCTATATCACTTATATCGCAAGTATTTGAAGCTAATCATATGTGTCGCATGGATTGAAGCTGAACCTACTACATCGCATTGATTTGGAGCTAAATCTTGTGTATCGCATGGATTGAAGCTAAACTTCTACATCGCATTGATTTGCAGGCTAAATCATGTGTTTCGTATGGATTGAAGCTAAACTTCTACATCGCATTGATTGGACGCTAAACCTTCTACATTCTATTGATTTGAAGCTAAACCTTCTACTCTTATTGTTTCGAAGCTAAACCTTCTACATCGCATTGATTTGCAGCTAAATCATGTGTTTCGCATGAATATGAAGCTAACTCGTTCGTTTCGCCTGCAGTTGAATCTACATCACTTATATCGCTAGTATTTGAAGCTAAATCATGTGTATCGCGTGGATTTTGAAGCTAACTCGTTTGATTAGTCTTCATTTGAAGCTATATCACTTACACACCAAGTGTTTGTATCTATATCATTTGTTTCGCATGATTTGAAACTAAACCATCTTCATCGCATTGATTTGCAGCTAAATCATGTGTTTCGCAAGGATTTGAAGCTAAATCACGTGTTTTGCATGCAGTTGAAGCTAAATCATGTCTTTCACAAGTATTTGAAGATGAAAAATTTGAATTGCATTGATTTGAAACCGAGCCTACTACTTCGCACTTATTTGCAGCTAAATAATGTGTTTCGCATGGATTTGAAGCTAATCCTTCTACTTCACATTGATTTGCAGCTAAATCATGTGTTTAGCATGTATTTGAAGCTAACTCGTTTGTTTCGCTTGCAGTTGAAGCTAAATCATGTATGTCACCAGTATTTGAAGCTATACCATTTGATTCGCATGGATTTGAAGCTAAGCCTTCTACATCGCATTGATTTGAAGCTAAATCATGTGAATCGCATGGATTTGAAGCTAACTCGTTCGTTTCGCATGCAGTTGTAGCTAAATGATGTATATCACAAGTATTTGTGGCTAAACCATTTGTTTTGCATGCATTTGAAGCCAAGCCTTCTACTTCGCATTCATTTGAAGCTAAATCATTTGTTTCGTATGGATTTGAAGCTAAACCTTCTACATCGCATTGATTTGAAACTAACTTACTATATTCTATTGATTTGAAGCTAAACCTTCTACCTCTTATTGATTTGAAGTTAAAACTTCTACATCGCATTGATTTGAAGCTAAACCTACTATATTCTATTGATTTGAAGCTAAACCTTCTACCTCTTATTGATATGAAGCTAAACCTTCTACATCGCATGGATTTGAAGCTAAGCCTTCTACATCACATTGATTTGCAGCTAAATCATGTGTTTCGCATGGATTTGAAGCTAACTCGTTCGTTTAGCCTGCAGTTGAATCTACATCACTTATATCGCAAGTGTTTGAAGCTAAATCATGTGTATCGCGTGGATTTTGAAGCTTACTCGTTTGATAGTCTGCATTTGAAGCTATATCACTTATACCCCAAAGTGTTTGAAGCTAATCATTTGTCTCGCGTGGATTTGAAGCTAAACCTTCTACATCGCATTGATTAGAAGTTAAATCATGTGTCGCGCATGGATTTGAAGCTAACTCGTTAGTTTCGCAGGCAGTTGTAGCTAAATAATGTATATCACAAGTATTCGTAGCTAAACCATTTGTTTTGCATGGATTTGAAGCTACTCCTTATACTTCGCATTGATTTGAAGCTAAATCATGTGTTTCGCATGCAGTTGAATCTAAATCATGTCTTTCACAAGTATTTGAAGATGAACCATTTTGAATCGCATTGATTTGAACCCAAGCCTTCTACTTCGCACCTATTTGCAGCTAAATAATGTGTTTCGCATGGATTTGAAGCTAAACCTTCTACATCGCATTGATTTGCAGCTGAATCATGTGTTTCGCAATGGATTTGAAGCTAACTCGTTTGTTTCGTATGCAGTTGTAGCTACATAATGTATATCACAAGTATTTGTAGCTAAATCATTTGCTTCGCATGAATTTGAAGCTAAGCCTTCTACTTCGCATTGATTTGAAGCTAAATCTAGTGTATCGCATGGATTTGAAGCTAAACCTTCTACTTCGCGCTAATTTGAAGCTAAATCGTGTGTTTCTGCATGGATTTGAAGCTAAACCTTCTACATCGCATTGATTTGAAGCTAAATTATGTGAATCGCATGGATTTGAAGCTAACTCGTTCGTTTCGCATGCAATTGTAGCTAAATGGTGTATATCACAAGTATTTGTAGCTAAACCATTTGTTTTGCATGGATTTGAAGCTAAGCCTTCTACTTCGCATTCATTTGAAGCTAAATCATTTGTTTCGCATGGATTTGAATCTAAGCCTTGTCCTTCGAATTGATTTGAAGCTAAATCTTGTGTATGGCATGGATTTGAAGCTAAACCTTCTACATCGCATTGATTTGAAACTAAATCATGTGTTTCGCTTCTATTTGAAGCCAAATCCTTTGTTTCGCCTGCATTTGAAGCTATATTACTTATATCGCAATTATCTGAAGCTAAATCATGTGCTTCGCTTCGATTTGAAGCTAAACCTTCTACATCGCATTGGTTTGAAGCTAAATCGTACGTTTTCGCATGGATTTGAAGCTAACTCGTTTGTTTCGCCTGTATTTGAAGCTATATCACTTATATCGCAAGTATTTGAAGCTAAATCATATGTGTCGCATGGATTTGAAGTTAAACCTTCTACATCGCATTGGTTTGAAGCTAAATCGTGTGTTTCGCATGGATTTGAAGCTACTCGTTTGTTTCACATGCAGTTGTAGCTAAATAATGTATATCACAAGCATTTCTAGCTAAACCATTTGTTTCGCATGGATTTGAAGCTAAGCCTTCTACTTCGCATTGATTTGAAGCTAAATCATTTGTTTCGCATGGAATTGAAGCTACCTCGTTTGTTCCTCCTGCTTTTGAAGCTATATCACTTATATCGCAAATATTTGAAGCTAAATCATATGTGTCGCATGGATTTGAAGCTGAACCTACTACATCGCATTGATTTGGAGCTAAATCTTGTGTATCGCATGGATTTTGAAGCTAAACCTTCTACATCGCATTGAATTGCAGGCTAAATCATGTGTTTCACATGGATTTGAAGCTACTTCATTTATGTCGCAAGTATTTGATGGTAACTCCATTTATTTCGCATGGATTAGATTCTAAGCCTTCAACTTCGCATTGATTTGAAGCTAAATCATTTGTTTCGCATGGAATTGAAGCTACCTCGTTTGTTCTTCCTGCTTATGAAGCTGTATCACTTATATCGAAAGTAATTGAAGCTAAATCATATGTGTCGCATGGATTTGAAGCTGAACCTACTACATCGCATTGATTTGAAGCTAACTCGTTTGTTTCGCATGCAGTTGTAGCTAAATAATATATATCACAAGTATTTGTAGCTCAACCCGTTGTTTCTCATGGATTTGAAGCTAAACTTTCTACATCGCATTGATTTGAAGCTAACTCGTTTGTTTCGCATGCAGTTGAAACTAAATCATGTCTTTCACAAGTATTTGAAGATGAACGATTTGAATCGCATGGATTTGTACCTGAACCTTCTACTTCGCACTGATTTGCAGCTAAATAATGTGTTTCGCATGGATTTGAAGCTAAACCTTCTATATCCCATGGATTTGAAGTTAAATCACGTGTTTTGCATGGATTTGAAGCTAAACCTTCTACATCGCATTGATTTGAAGCTAATCATATGTTTCGCATGCAGTTGAAGCTAACTCATGTCTTTCACAAGTATTTTAAACTGAACCATTTGCATCGCATTAATTTGAACCCGAGCCTTCTACTTCGCCCTGATATGCAGCTAAATAATGTGTTTCGCATGGATTTGAAGCTAAACCTTCTACATCGCATTTGATTTGAAGCTAAATTATGTGTTTCACAAGTATTTGAAAATGAACCATTTGAATCGCATTGATTTGAACCCGAGCCTTCTACTTCGCACTGATTTGCAGCTAAATAATGTGTTTCGCATGGATGTGAAGCAAAACCTTCTACATCCCATGGATGTGAATATAAATCATGTGTTTGGTATAGATTTGAAGCTAACCTTCTACATCGCGTTGATTTGCAGTTGAATCGTGTTTTTCGCATGGATTTGAAGCTAACTCGTGCGTTTCGCCTGTATTTGAAGCTAGATCACTTATATCGCAAGTATTTGAAGCTAAATCATGTGTTTCGCTTCGATTTGAAGCTAAACCTTCTACATCGCATTGGTTTGAAGCTAAATCGTTATGTTTCGCATGGATTTGAAGCTAACTCGTTTGTTTCGCCTGTATTTGAAGCTATATCACTTATATCGCAAGTATTTGAAGCTAAATCGTGTGTTTCGCTTGGATTTGAAGCTAAACCTTCTACATCGCATTGATTTGCAGGCTAAATCATGTGTTTCGCATGGATTTGAAGCTAAAACTTCTACATTCCATGGATTTGAATTTAAATTACGTGTTTTGCACGGATTTGAAGCTAACCCTTCTACATCGCATTGATTTGAAGCTAAATCATGTGTTTCGCATGCATCTTGAAGCTAAATCATGTCTTTCACAAGTATTTGAAAATGAACCATTTGAATCGCATTGATTTGAACCCGAGCCTTCTACTTCGCACTGATTTGCAGCTCTATAATGTTGTTTCGCATGGATTTGAAGCTAAACCTTCTACATCCCATGGATTTGAATCTAAATCATGTGTTTTGGCATGGATTTGAAGCAAAACCTTCTGCATCGCATTGATTTGCAGTGAATCATGTGTTTCGCATGGATTTGTAGCTAACTCGTTAGTTTCGCCTGTATTTGAAGCTAGATCACTTATATCGCAAGTATTTGAAGCTAAACCATGTGTTTCGCTTGGATTTGAAGCTAAACCTTCTACATCGCATTGTTTGAAGCTAAATCGTATGTTTCGCATGGATTTGAAGCTAACTCGTTTGTTTCACATGCAGTTGTAGCTAAATAATGTATATCACAAGCATTTCTAGCTAAACCATTTGTTTCGCATGGATTTGAAACTAAGCCTTCTACTTCGCATTAATTTGAAGCTAAATCATTTGTTTCGCATGGAATTGAAGCTACCTCGTTTGTTCCTCCTGCTTTTGAAGCTATATCACTTATATCGCAAGTATTTGAAGCTAAATCATATGTGTCGCATGGATTTGAAGCTGAACCTACTACATCGCATTGATTTGGAGCTAAATCTTGTGTATCGCATGGATTTGAAGCTAACCTTCTACTTCGCGCTGATTTGAAGCTAAATCGTGTGTTTCGCATGGATTTGAAGCTAACTCGTTCGTTTCGCATGCAGTTATAGCTAAATAATGTATATCACAAGTATTTGTAGCTAAACCATTTGTTTCGCATGGATTTGAGGCTAAACCTTCTACATCGCATTGATTTGAAGCTAAATCATGTTGTTTCGCTTGCAGTTGAAGCTAAATCATGTCTTTCACAAGTATTTGAAAATGAACCATTTGAATCGCATTGACTTGAACCCGAGCCTTCTACTTCGCACTGATTTGCAGCTAAATAATGTGTTTCGCATGGATTTGAAGCTAAACCTTCTACATCCATGGATTTGAATCTACATCATGTGTTTGGCATGGATTTGAAGCTAAACCTTCTACATCGCATTGATTTGCATCTACTCGTTTGTTTCGCATGCTTTTGAAGCTAAATCATGTCTTTCACAAGTATTTGAAGATGAACCATTTGAATCGCATGGATTTGAACCTGAACCTTCTACTTCGCACTGATTTGCAGCTAAATAATTTGTTTCGCATGGATTTGAAGCTAAACCTTCTACAGCGCATTGATTTGAAGCTAAATAGTGTGTTTCGCATGGATTTGAAGCTAACTCGTTTGTTTCACATGCAGTTGTAGCTAAATAATGTATATCACAAGCATTTTTAGCTAAACCATTTGTTTCGCATGGATTTGAAGCTAAGCCTTCTACTTCGCATTGATTTGAAGCTAAATCATTTGTTTCGCATGGAATTGAAGCTACCTCGATTGTTCCTCCTGCTTTGAAGCTATATCACTTATATCGCAAGAATTTGAAGCTAAATCATATGTGTCGCATGGTTTTCGAAGCTGAACCTACTACATCGCATTGATTTGAAGCTAAATCGTGTGTTTCGCATGGAGTTGAAGCTAACCCGTTTGTTTCGTCAGCATTTGAAGCTGTATCACTTATGTCGCAAGCATCTGAAGCTAAATCATTTGTGTCCCATGGATTTGAGGCTAAACCTTCTACATCGCATTGATTTGCAGCTAAATCATGTGTTTCGCATGGATTTGAAGCTAACTCGTTCGTTGCGCATGCAGTTGAATCTACATCGCTTATATCGCAAGTATTTGATCTAAATCAATTGTTACGAATGGATTTGAAGCTAATTCTTCTACATCGTATTGATTTGTAGACAAATCATGTTTTTTGAATGTATTTGAAGCTAATCCTTCTACATCGCATTGGTTTGCAGCTAAAGAATGTGTTTCGCATGGATTTGAAGCTAACTCGTTCGGTTCGCCTGCAGTTGAATCTACATCACTTATATCGCTAGTATTCGAAGCTAAATCATGTGTATCGCATGGATTTGAAGCTAAGCCTTCTACTTCGCATTGATTTGAAGCTAAACCTTCTACATCGCATTGATTTGAAGCTAAATAGTGTGTTTCGCATGGATTTGAAGCTAACTCGTTAGTTTCGCATGCAGTTGTAGCTAAATAATGTATGTCACAAGTATTTGTAGCTAAACCATTTGTTTCGCATGTATTTGAAGCTACGCCTTCTACTTCGCATTGATTTGAAGCTAAATAATTTGTTTCGCATGGAATTGAAGCTACCTCGTTTGTTCCTCCTGCTTTTGAAGCTATATAACTTATATCGCATGGATTTGAAGCTGAACCTACTACATCGCATTGATTTGAAGCTAAATCTTGTGTATCGCATGGATCTGAAGCTAAGCCTTCTACTACGCATTGATTTGAAGTTAAATCATTTGTTTCGCATGGAATTGAAGCTTCCTCGTTTGTTCCTCCAGCGTTTGAAGCTATATCACTTATATCGCAAGTATTTGAAGCTAAATCATATGTGTCGCATGGATTTGAAGCTGAACCTGCTACATCGCATTGATTTGAAGCTAAATCGTGTGTTTCGCATGCAGTTGAAGCTAACTCATGTCTTTCACAAGTATTTAAAATGAACCATTTGAATCGCATTGATTTGAACCCGAGCCTTCTACTTTGCACTGATTTGCAGCTAAATAATGTGTTTCGCATGGATTTGAAGGTAAACCTTCTACATCCCATGGATTTGAATCTAAATCACGTGTTTGGCATGGATTTGAAGCTAAACCTTCTACATCGCATTGATTTGCAGCTGAATCATGTGTTTCGCATGGATTTGTAGCTAACTCGTTCGTTTCGCCTGTATTTGAAGCTAGATCACTTATATCACAAGTATTTGAAGCTGAACCATTTGATTCGCATGATCTGATGCTTAGCCTTCTACATCGCATTGATTTGAAGCTAAACCATGTGTTTCGCATGTTTTTGAAGCTAACTCGTTCGTTGCGCATGCAGTTAAATCAAAATTACGTATATCACAAGTATTTGTAGCTAAACCATTTGTTTCGCATGGATTTGAATCTAAGCCTTGTACTTCCAGTTGATTTGAAGCTAATTCATGTGTTTCGCATGGATTTGAAGCTAACTCGTTCGTTGCGCATGCAGTTAAATCTAAATAACGTATATCACAAGTATTTGTAGCTAAACCATTTGTTTCGCATGGATTTGAATCTTAGCCTTGTACTTCGAGTTGATTTGAAGCTAAATCATGTGTTTCGCATGGATTTGAAACTAAACCTTCTACATCGCATTGATTTGAAGCTAAATTATGTGTTTCGCATGGATTTGAATCTAACTCGTTTGTTTCGCCTGCATTTGAAGCTATATCACTTATATCGCAAGTATCTGAAGCTAAATCGTTTGTTTCGCAAAGATTTGAACCTAAGACATCTAGTTCGCATTGGTTTGTATGTAAATCATTAGTTTCGCATCAATTTAGATCTCAGTCATATATTTCGTTTGGATCTGAAGCTAACCAGTATGTTTCGTCTGCATTTGAAGCTATATCATTTATATCGCAAATACTTGAAACTAAATCATTGTGTCGCAAGGTTTTGAAGCTCAGGCTTCTACTTCGCATTGATTTGAAGGTAAATCATGTGTTTCGCTTGGATTTGAATTTAACTCGTTTGTTTCGCCTTCATTTGAAGCTTCTTCATTTATACCACAAGTATTTGAAGCCAAATCGTTTGTCTCGAATGGATTTGACGCTAAGCCTTCTACTTCGCACTGATTTGAAGCTAAATCATGTGCTTCGCTTGGATTTGAAGCTAACTCATTTGTTTCCCCTGCATTTGAAGCTATATCACTTATATCGCAATTATCTGACGCTAAATCATTTGTGTCGCATGGATTTGTAGCTAAACATTCTACATCACATTGATTTGAAGCTAAACCTGCTACATCTTATTGATTTGAAGCTAAATCATGTGTTTCGCATGGAGTTGAAGCTAACCCGTTTGTTTCGTCAGGATTTGAAGCTATATCACTAATATCGAAAGCATCTGAAACTAAATCATTTGTTTCCCATGGATTTGAAGCTAAACCTTCTACACCGCATTGATTTGCAGCTAAATCATGTGTTTCGCATGGATTCGAAGCTAACTCGTTCGTTGCGCATGCAGTTGAATCTACATCGCTTATATCGCAAGTATTTGATCTAAATCAATTGTTACGAATGGATTTGAAGCTAATTCTTCTACATCGTATTGATTTGTAGACAAATCATGTTTTTCGAATGGATTTGAAGCTAATCCTTCTACATCGCATTGGTTTGCAGCTAAAGAATGTGTTTCGCATGGATTTGAAGCTAACTCGTTCGTTGCGCATGCAGTTAAATCAAAATTACGTATATCACAAGTATTTGTAGCTAAACCATTTGTTTCGCATAGATTTGAATCTTAGCCTTGTACTTCGAGTTGATTTGAAGCTAAATCATGTGTTTCGCATGGATTTTAAGCTAAAACTTCTACATCGCATTGATTTGCAGCTTAGTCATGTGCTTTGCATGGATTTGAAGCTAACTCGTATGTTTGCCCTGCATTTGAAGCTATATCTCTTATATACAAGTATCTGATGCTAAATCATTTGTTTCGCATGGATTTGAAGCTAAACCTTCTACATCGCATTGATTTGCAGCTAAATCATGTGTTTCGCATGGACTTCAGGCTAACTCGTTTGTTTCCCCTGCATTTGAAGCTATATCCCTTGTATCGCAAGTATC